>NC_029773.3:69975038-69983371 GCF_000817695.3 Arachis duranensis | reverse complement strand
TCTAGTCTCTTTGATTCCCTGAGATCTTCAATTTTATTTTGCAATTGAGTTGAGTTCTTGGCTTTCCTTCTGTTTTTACTGTTTCATTGAAATTGTTAGTTTCACTTTGAGATTTGAGAAATGATCTATGTCTCTTTGTTGCATCATATTGCTCCCAATTTAATTTCCTGCGCTTGTGTTCTTCTGCAATTTACATTTAAGCTACTGTGACCTTGAATTTACTTTTCCTGCAATGTAATTTCCTTGCAATTGTTCTAAGCTTTGATCTATTGCTCTCTTTAATTTCCAGCACCCAACCCCCCTTTACTCTTCATGTAATTTACTTTTCTTGCAATTTAAGTTTTAGCTATTTTACTTTCTTGTTATTTAAGTTTTATGCAATTTTACTTTCTGCAACTTTAAGTTTCCTGTCATTTATAATTCTGTTGGCTACATTTCATCCAATATCCCTTCAATGTTAGCTTGACTAAACTAATCACCCACTAAAGTTGCTTGATCCATCAATCCCTGTGGGATCGACCTTACTCTTGTGAGTTATTACTACTTGATGCGACCCGGTACACTTGCCGGTTGGATTTGTGTGTTGGAAATTCGTTTTTCCGCAAAAACACCATTACTGGATAGTTTTTTCTTTGGCTAAAGACACGTGCTAGTTAGAGAAAGAACACCATGAAGCCATTTTACTGGCACAAGGCCATTCTTTTCTCAATGAACCTCTTAATTTTGGGGCAGACCTAGTAACACAAATAGTCGAGTGATGCCATCTTATTCTAAGAAAATCACTTCCTTTGTGAATGACATCTCAAATTCAGGAAAAGACTCCCATGTCTTTTCAAGAGGTGAAATACAAAATAATTTTTACATAAATAATAAAAAAACTAAGAATGCAATTGAGTTGAAAAAAATCTTTCATTCAATAAGGAAGATGCTATGAATCAATTCATACCAATCACATCAATACTGACCAAATAGGTTAGATAAAAAGCCCATACCTTGATAGGCAATCCCACATTCTCATCTCCATTCAATGGCATAGAGACAACTAATCATAGGAGCAAAACCTGAACCAACACAAAAACAGGAAAAACAAGTGAAACTTTCAAGAAATCAAGAAATAGGGACTAGAAATTGAGATATGAGATCATACGTACTACAGTGCACCTACAAGTCATAAGACCATAGGGAAGGCAGTAATCAACTACCCCAAACAATGATTCTACTCATCACAATGAGAGTTGGTAAATGTGTTAGGTAAGGATACATTCAAAACAACAGATGAGTGAAAAAAAAAGTATAGACAAACATGAGTAAAAATCTCTCAATGACATCAACATTCGTGAAACGGATGAGATTCAAACCTCATACCTTGTTAATGATTCCCAAATTTTGGATTCCCAATGAAGAATATACAGAATAACCTTATTATGTATCCAGACCACATTTTCATGCGAAGATTACATCAAACATAGAAAACATAACATGTTTCTGAATACAAAAAATTGTTTAAAAACTCAAGGGATTTGTTGAATGTAAACAAACTAAAAAATAAAAAATATATTCATGAAAAACACAAAACATATGCAACAAACAATTCAAAAGGTAACAAAAGGAGATCTGATAATGAGTTCAAACTGAAGGTTAACAGCAACTCCCAAAAAAATATAACCAAGAACATGAACCCACAAAAAAACCAAGTCACATACACAATTTGCAAATTAGAAATTTAAGAAACCCTAGATAATAACATGTGCGTTAAACATCGAACAGATATCCAAAACGATCACAATTTGCAAGATTAGGAATTTCACAAACCCTAGAGAATAAAATCTCGATTAACCATAGAACAGATACAAAAAATGATCAAAATTTGCACAATTAGGGATTTCACGAACCATAGACAATAAAACCTGGATCAATCGTGGAACAGAAGACAAAATTCATCACAAGGATCGACAGAATGAAGGAAAAGAAAAAGGATGAAGAGAAAAATAGGTTTGGATGCACCTGATTGATTGATCTGAGATCTTGAATCTGACCGAAAAATTGGAAAATCAGTAACTTGGATGAACAGCGACGAACAAACTCCCAGGAGAACACAGGTCGTAGACAGAGTTTCGTATGGCAGATGAAACGAAATTTGGAGAAGAAATTAAAGCTCCTAGGGTTCAAAGAAATCATTACCTATTCAAACAGATCCATCAAGAAGGAAGGTTGCCTTAATGATTCGGTGAAAAGGATGAGACGTTGCGTGAGAGAGAAGGTGAAAGGGAGGCTGACGACTACTGTCAGAGGAGCACATGCATCACTGAAAGAAAGGGGCCAGGTGGAGGAGGTGCCACCATGGAAAAGAGCCTCCACCTTGGACTGGAACCGGCGTGGGTTGCGAGGAGGTCTCCAGCTCGGAGATGAATCCATGCCTATCTAGTGTATAATGATATCCGGTCCATCAACATAAAAAATAGAGTAAATATGAATTCAAAATTTAGTAATATGAAAGCGGTTGAAAAAGTAAAGTATAATTATCATATCAGAGTAATTTTTTTAAAACGGAAAAGATTTAAGATGCACGAACATTAATATAGATATTGGATACGACACAACACAGAATACGTTGATACATGTATTTTAAAATTTTATAAGATATGAGAACACATATATATAAAATAGGTTTATTTTATATGTGTCTTTAGGACACATGTTAAGTTTATAAATTAAGAAAGTTTACATTTGTATTCTGACTTTAGGTAGAGATTTTCATAATTCTAACAAAAGTTTATGATGTGTAATTGACGGCATGATATATTGAATCATTTTTATAAACGTTAGGGGTATAAATAGAACGATTTAAATGTTTGGGATATAAATAGGACTTACCCTAAATGTTGGGGACAAAAACAATACTTTACTCTTTTATTTTTTATTAAAGCACAGTTGGACACAGCAGACACGCATGTTGGACGAGTGTCAAAAATTTTTTTACGGTAATTCAACAAAGTGCCTGTGTTTCATAGAAAAAGATAAATCAAATATTAAATCCAGAAAGTAGAGAGACACATAAAAATCAATCAATTTATAATTATAAAGATGGTTAGAAAAATAGTAAAACTACATCCACAAGCTTCATTGGTGTCTTGGTAAGACACATGTTTCTTATGTTATTACAATTTTGTCCTACATATACATTGTTATTTACAATCTCTGTGCTTTTTGTATCTTTCTTTTAACCCATTTGAAGGTGAAAAGGTGAGAGAACTACTTATTTCTCGAATTCTCTCCTGCAAGGTCCCTTTTTGTCTACTGGATCGAAGGCAGAGGTGTCTTCAGCAATCTCCAAATCACTCTTTCGAGTTCAAAAGCTGCTTTGTGATTGGTTTCGTGGTATAAATATGGGATTGCTGAGTAATTATCTCGCAAGTAATTGTTCTAATTTTTTGGGAAGAAGTTTTAGCAATTTTGAGCGCAGATCTTTCAAAAATTTTTGAATTTCAATCCTTTTGAATCTTTCTCTTTTTTAACTTTCCTCCCCATCACTCTCATAATCACTCTATCTTCCCGTGAAACCCTTGCCCTTTTTCACTCTTCTCTTTATGTTTTTGGTTCCCCTTTCTCTCTTCTCTGATCTCATTTGATTAGAGTCTTCCCAATTTGTAGGTCAGAGTGATTCCAAAGCAAGACACTATCCTAGAAGAGGTTGCAACCACCGACTAAGAGGGATTTACAGTGACGAGGGTCATACTAAAAAGCCATGTGGACGGTGGAAGATGTAACACCCTAATTACCCTAAACTTTACCTCTAGCCGTAAAGCAAAGGTTAATCAGAGGTTACGACAGTTCTAAGGCTGAAGGATATAGCTCAAACACAGGATTTAAAAGCGCAAAGCGAACTAACGAAGCGTCCAACTTAAAACACAAGAAATAGATATGATGTAAACAAAGATAGTAGTATAATAGTGCAACATCATAAGAAACTAGCCATGGCTCGCAGAGTTTAAGTCGGCTAGCCAAACATACAGACAAGAGGAGACTAAAGTTTAAAATGGTTTATACAAGTTTTGTTCTCACTCAAATACAGGCCTCTAGGCTAAAAACAAGAATATAAAAGCGACAGACAAATACAAAACAAACCAAAAAGACTCCAAAAGGTATCCGGATCCTCTGCTTCTGTCACCAACCAAACAACTCACCGAGGTGGGATTGCGACCTGTATCTGAAAAACAACCAGAAAGTATGGAATGAGAACCGGAGGTTCTCAGTATGGTAACAGTGCCCAATGATGTAAGATGTAAGGCCCCGAGACGCCGAAGGCAATCCTAGAACTTCACATCACATACTAATATTCAAGCTTAGAACAAAATAAATAAATATATAAAGAACTTAAACCATAAACCAGGGTTGTCTAAACCTAAGGGAATTCTAACTAATACTGTTCATACCGCTGTATCCCACAGTCGTCGCCAACCTAACCTCCGTGCGATCCCATCGCCACCGCCTACCTAACCTCCTCAGCACCAGACAATCACAACAAAAGTGCAAGCAAGTAAAACACAAGTAGAAGCATGTAGAGCAAGTAGTTCAAGTAAGCAAATAGGCATGTTATTCATTTAAGCATACAATTACAAGTCAACAAAGCAAGCAATCAGATAGATGAACATGATGAATGTCTATCCTATTGGCTCGTGATATCACTTGTCAGTCCATAAATACCAACCCGACACATCCTTTCGGATGTCACTTTTCCGCCGCACCCACGAATATAGTGCCGGGCACACGCTATTCAACCACGGATATAGTGTCCGGCACACTTGCATGCATAACCCAAGGATATAGTGCCTAGCACACTCTTGCAGCAGAAAAGATTATCAATCATAGTTCAATCCCAAGAACATAAGACCCTGCTCATTCTCATACTTAACCCAAGGATATAGTTCCTGGCACACTCTCATTATTCAACAAGATCATCATTCCTCTTGGAATCTTCAACTCATCATAACCATCATCAATTCATTACTTCCCTTCCGGGCACATTAGTTCATCAATTTCCCAATTCATTGTCAACAATCACCACATGCACCACTCTTTCTTCCCTCTCAACTAACTCTTCTACAATACACCAGAAACCTAAACCTCCGTTTGCTAGCTTTTTAGAGAAAAACCCAAATCAAACCCCCTAGGACCTTTTCCATGTTCTAGTACCTAAAAATAAGTCAAAGAGTCATAAAATGGTATTATAGAAGCTTACAACCTTGTTGGGAAGGTGAAATAGTTGAAAACAAAGTTTAAAATTATGAAAAAGGGCGTGTGGGTCCGCACAGGGGTGTGTGTGCGCACGCCCAGGAAGATTTTGAAAGTGTGCGTACGCATAGGTACTAAAATTTATAAAGTTTGTTCACTTACACAAGCTATACGAGAACCCCTAACAGACGTCCCTTCTCGACTTGTGCGTTCGCATAGGGCTATGCGTCCGCACAGGTCGTAATCCTTCATTGATGTGCGCGCGCACAACCTATGCTAGCGTTGCTACGAGAGCCCTTTTCCCTGCCTGTGCATACGCACAGATCTGTGCATCCACACAGAATAACATTTTCGCAGGGTTGTGCGTGCACACATATCAGAAATCCTGAAATTCTGCAACTTTGCAGAATTTCAGATTTTCAACACCAACTTTGAATGATCATAACTCCCTCTACAAAAATCCATTTTTCTCAAACTTTATATCATTTTAAAGATCTTAAAATAATCTTTAATTTAAAATAATTTCCAATCAATTTTGAAAATCAAGGCAAAAGTTATGATCAGACAAAGTTCACCCAAAATCTACTTTTACCCAAAACCTCAAATCCTCAAACTTAACCCACTTTGAAACCAATACCAATTCAATCACATATCAACCATACCAAAGCAACCCAATTCATACAAACATTACTTCAACCATTTTCTCAAGCACACAACCTTCTAAACCATTCAACAACTCAAAAATCTAACCTAATTCACATATCTCAATTTACCAACTTCCACTAACCACATCCGACCAAAACAATAACAAACTTCCAATTACAACACAATCCACCCTTTTGGATCACCATTCATCATTCACATAAATATTTCTATCACACCTCATCATTCTCAATATCAATTCTCAAACATATAACATTACAAACAAATTTCCCACCAATACATTCACCAATCATTATTCTATCATCAATTTCAATATCAATCTCCCATATCCAACTACCAACATCAATATAGCCATTTATTACCCATTCCAAATCATCAATTACCATACAACACTTTCATCAACATAACCAAAATTCATCCATTCATCATACCTCAACATTTAACAACTCAACAACCATATCAACAACCCTCACCCACAACACCAATCATCAATATTCATTAACACCAACAATTCCCAATAATCATCATCAACCACACTAATCCAATATAACCAACAATTAGCATTAGTTCATATATAATCATTCATACACCACCACATTCAATCTTATCTTAGGGTCAACTAGACTAAGTGTCCATGAACATTACATATTACATAAAGAAAATCGAAACCATACCTTGGCCGATTTTCAAATGCACCAAACACCAAAACGAAGCCACCAAGCGTGATCCAAGGCCTCAACCAACTTCAACCAACACCAAAGCTAAAACTAACAACACATATATCACCAAAATCAAAATCTAATATACACAAAACAACTAAACACAAGGGTTTAGTGAAACCTTACCTTACCCAATGAGAGTAGAGGTAAAATCTATCAATTACCCGCTACTAGAGATCACCTAAACAACCAAAACCACAAAATCTACTCAAAAACCAAACATGAAATCACGCAGAATCTTAGGGCAGAGAACTGGGAGTTGAGCTTCTAGTTCTTATCAGAAAAACTTAGAGAGAAAGGAAGAGCTCATCCAGAGCTTCGCGTTACCGCAAACGGCTCGTCAATCGGAGGTCCGTAGCTCAAGTTATGGCTCCCGGAAGGTGGAGGTGAATAGTGTCACCACCCTTCACCTCTTTTCACTCTCTAACCATGCCCCTCTCTCTTGTTTGGGTGAAAATGAGCTGGTTTGGCTCATTAACCCACTTATATGTTGGGCCTTGGGCCCGGTTTGGACCGGTTCAACCCGTTAGCGTTTTAGGTCTGTTTGGCCCACTTTGGGCTAAAACCTTTAAGATTAGTGTCCAGTTTTTTATTCTAAATTATTTTTGTCCTTTTAAAATAATAAACCAATTTTTCAAAATCTTATTTTTCTAAAAATACAGCACCGGGCAGACTTAAACTGGTTCGACTGCCGATCCGTGGCTTTTTTCGGTTTTTCTCAGAAAATATATTTTTCAACTCTGAAAAATTCACTGAAATCAAATTTCACATTTTTATTTTCAAATTAAAACTTCTAAATTTTGAATTTATTCCGGGCACTAAAATTATTATTTTTAAAACGGTTTTACGTGAAAACACGGGTTCTTACAGAAGAAGTCAGGAACAGATTTGAGATCGACGTCTCCTGCTAAGAGAAAATGATGGTGAGTCTTCTTCTATGCGGCACATTCATCACTTTCTCCTTTTACCCCTTTTGTTTTTCAATTTTTCCACGGTTTTAGTGGTTTGTAATGTGAATTTTGTGTTGAAATGTGAAACTGTGTTGTGGTGTTGTGCATTTCTTTGGTTCAGGTCAGGCTTACCCCTCCGAAGCAGTGCGAGCTGAGTCATTTTGAGCATACTTTTTAATATTGGTTAGTGGTAACTAAGAGCTTTGTTACACTCTTCTGCTTCTGTAAGAAAAATTAAAAGGATGGTGAATATAGAAGGCTCTATGTAAAATATTGGCTTGACAAAAAAATTATTTATTTATTTATTTATTATTATTATTTACAGGTTTTATAAGATGAATTGAATTGTTCAGAATGTAATATTAGACTAGGATTTGTTTTCTTTAACGGATAAGGAAATAAATGAAATTATTGAACTTGAGTGAAATGGTGTTGTTTGGTGCACGAAATTGCAATCACACTTTTGCAACTCCGCACAACTAACCAGCAAGTGCACTGGGTCGTCCAAGTAATACCTTGCGTGAGCAAGGGTCGATCCCACGGAGATTGTCGGCTTGAAGCAAGCTATGGTTATCTTGTAAATCTTAGTCAGGATATCAGAAATTATCAGGATTGATTATGAAAAGCAAAAGAACATGAACTGATTACTTGTTTTGCAGTAATGGAGAATAGGTTGAGGTTTTGGAGATGCTCCATCTTCTGAATCTCTGCTTTCCTACTGTCTTCTTCTTCAAGCACGCAAGGCTCCTTCCATGGCAAGCTGTATGTA
>NC_029773.3:69973465-69973716 GCF_000817695.3 Arachis duranensis | reverse complement strand
AGCACTCTGTCTTCCAGTATTACCACCGGATACATACATGCCACAGACACATAATTGGGTGAACCTTTTCAGATTGTGACCAGCTTTGCTAGAGTCCCCAATTAGAGGTGTCCAGGGTTCTTAAGCACACTCTTTTTGCCTTGGATCACAACTTTATTTCTTTCTTTTTCTTTCTCTTTTTTTTTCTTTTTTTTTTCGAAATTTTTTTTTTGAATTCACTGCTTTTTCTTGCTTCAAGAATCAATTAGATA
>NC_029773.3:69972859-69973257 GCF_000817695.3 Arachis duranensis | reverse complement strand
AATTTCGAAATCCTGTACTTCTTGTTCTTTTGTGATTAAAGCATTTTTCATTTAAGAGAGGTGATGGATTCATAGGACATTCATAGCTTTAAGACATGAAAATTAAATTTTATTAATTATGAATTAAAAACAAGACTCAAAAATAGATATAAGATTGGACTAAAAAAATAAAAAAATAGAAAACAAAATAAAAGAAAAAAAAAACGCAAAAAGTAGGCTCCTAATGATAGAGGTTTTCACAAAGTTAGGACTCAACAACCTTGATTTTGAGAAGTGGATGCTCCCTCAACTCGAGAGGAGAGCTTTTGGCGTTTCAACTCTTGGAGTTCACGCCCCTGCTTCTCTTGTTCCTTCAGCAATTTGCAGAGCATGCAGTTCTGATTCTGCTGTTCTTCCTT
>NC_029773.3:69970946-69971307 GCF_000817695.3 Arachis duranensis | reverse complement strand
AGCTTGCCCATTTGTCTGTGGATGATACGGAGTTGCCACTTTGTGGCTAATTCCATATTTAACCATAGCAGAGTATAGCTGCCTATTGCAGAAATGGGTGCCCCCGTCACTTATTAGTACTCTGGGAACACCAAACCTGCTGAAGATGTGTTTCTGGAGAAATTTTAGCATGGTCTTGGTATCATTAGTGGGTGTGGCAATTGCTTCTACCCACTTAGATACATAGTCCACTGCCACCAGAATATAAGTGTTTGAGTATGATGGTGGGAACGGCCCCATAAAGTCAATGCCCCATACATCAAACAACTCTATCTCTAATATCCCTTGTTGAGGCATGGCATATCCGTGAGGCAAGTTACCA
>NC_029773.3:69970682-69970846 GCF_000817695.3 Arachis duranensis | reverse complement strand
ATTTTCGAAAATTCCTTTGTTTCCACTGATTCTTCTTGATCAGGTTGAGCATCTTTGAAGATGTCCTCAAGCTCTGATTCTAAGCTTTCAGTCATATTAATCTCTTCTACCAGAGAGTCAATAATGTCAGCGCCCATGCAGTCATTTGGTGTGTCTGGATGCTG
>NC_029773.3:69962220-69967871 GCF_000817695.3 Arachis duranensis | reverse complement strand
TCACAGTCATTCAATCATTGAATCCTACTCAGAATACCACAGACAAGGTTTAGACCTTCCGGATTCTCTTGAATGCCGCCATCAGTTCTAGCTTATACCACGAAGATTCCGGTTAAAGAATCCAAGAGATATTTACTTAATCTAAGGTAGAACGGAGGTGGTTGTCAAGCACGCGTTCATAGTTGAGAATGATGATGATTGTCACGGGTCATCACATTCATCCGGGTTAAGAACAAGTATTATCTTAGAATGGAAGCAAGCATGATTGAATGAGAAACAGTAGTAATTGCATTAATCCATCAAGACACAGCAGAGCTCCTCACCCCCAACCATGGGGTTTAGAGACTCATGCCGTGGAAAGTACCCAAAGAAATGTGTAAAGTGTCATGAGGTCCAGATACAATGTCAAAAGATCCTATTAATAGTAAACTAGCAACCTAGGGTATACAGAAATGAGTAAATGACGTAAAAATCCACTTCTGGGTCCACTTGGTGTGTGCTTGGGCTGAGCAATGAAGCATTTTCGTGTAGAGACCTTTTCTGGAGTTAAACGCCAGCTTTAATGCCAGTTTGGGCGTTTAACTCCAACCACTTCGAGTGCAGGGAGGTCAGAATCCAACAGCATCTGCAGTCCTTTTCAGTCTCTGAATCAGATTTTTGCTCAGAACCCTCAATTTCAGCCAGAAAATACCTGAAATCACAGAAAAACACACAAACTCATAGTAAAGTCCAGAAAAGTGAATTTTAACTAAAAACTAATAAAAATATACTAAAAACTAACTAGATCATACTAAAAACATACTAAAAACAATGCCAAAAAGCGTATAAATTATCCGCTCATCATTGTTCAAATTCAAACAATGAAATGGAGCAAAATCATTTAAAATGACTATCTCTATTCAAACAATGAAATTGGGCAAAATCATTTAAAATGACTAGCTCCTATGCAATTTGAAACACAGTGTTGATTCGCTGCTTTTCTGTTTCTGTGATTCTTTTATTAGTCTTTTTGCCTCTCTCTCTCTCTCTTTTTATTTTCTCATTATTTTTCTTATCTTCTCTTTTAGTGTTTTGATAAACCCCAACTAAATTTTGCTAAGAATATATTTTAAACTTAAGTTCAATTTCTAATTGGTTTCTTTGAGATGATTACTGATAAAATTACGAAAGAATAGGAAAAGAAAAGATGAAGAAATTTTATTGATTGTTGATTAAATGAATTGAATTGAATTGAAGTTTGAAGGTAAAACTAAATATATATAGAGTATTGACCTAAGAGGCTAAGAAAGAAAAAAGAAAATAAAGAAAATATAAGAACAACTAAAGATAAGATAAAGAAAAGATAATAATGACTAAAGTTGTAATTGAATTTATGTATTCTGTTGGGCTGAATTTGTAGGCCACGAGACTTCTTTATTGTTGTCTGGGCTAAGGTGGAAGAGTAATTTAATATGCCCCTGCTGGTGGATGAAAGATGTCAATAATCCACAGCTTGGATAAGTTCCGATGAAATTGTTGAGAAAAGTGCGTCTAACGTGGTGACGCGGAGGAAGATGCGTGCGGCGGAGCTTGAGCTGCCGACGGCAAAAATATAAAAGGAGATGCTGTACTTGAGCAGCGATCTTTAAAAAATGCGTGCGGCGGAGCTTGAGCTGACGACAGCAAAAATATAAAAGGAGATGCTGTACTTGAGCAGCGATCTTCAAAAAAAATGAAAAAATAAATAAAAATGAAAAAATAAGCGCGTAGAGCGCAATAAGATTGACTTTAAGAGGACGCGTATAGCGCAATAAGAGAGGACGCCTAAAGTGCGATAAGAAAGAGGGCGCATAGAGCGCGTTAATAGTGGAGATGGAACTGCTAAAACAGAATGCAGATTAAACAGCTAAAATAGAATGCAAACAAAACTGCCAGAAGAAGACGCAGATGAAACTGCCGGAAGAAGGTGCAGACAGGCCATAGTGACTATTCCATGAATGATAGTTGTTCCTGTTAGAACAGGGATAACCAAGACTGATGTTGGATTTTTACTTAGATGGATGTAATAGAGATTGGTTGAATTTTGAGCTAAGTTAGAAGATTGATTATTCATCGTGGGAGGAGGTTGAAAAAGAAGTAAGGTGTTTCTCACCAGAAAGATGATAGCTTATGTATCCTCTTCAAGGAGGATACCAAGGATCTGATACCATGATAAAAATATGAAAGAATAAGAATGAAAAAAGATGATAACTTATATATCCTTTTCAAGGAGGATACCAAGACTCTGATACCATGATAAAATCACGAAAGAATAGGAAAAGAAAAGATGAAGAAATTTTATTAATTGTTGATTGATTAAAGTGAATTGAATTGAAGTTTGAAGGTAAAACTAAATATATATAGAGCATTGACCTAAGAGGCTAAGAAAGATAAAAGCAAATAAAGATAAGATAAGAACAATTAAAGATAAGATAAAGAAAAGATAATAAAGACTAAAATTGTAATTGAATTTATGTATTCTGTTGGGCTGAATTTGTGGGCCACGAGACTTCTTTATTGTTGTCTGGTGTAAGACCCAGAACTTTTGAAAAGTCTTTTTATGAGTAACTCTCAAATCATATAGTTATTTATAGCCTTAATTTCAGAAATTATTTTATTAAAGATAATTAAGGCAAGTTTTGATTTATTGAATTTGAGATGAGTCATGATTATTATCCAATTTTATTATTATTGAATTATTTTCTATATTTGAATTATAAAATTGATAGTATGAAATAATAAGGATTTTATATGATTTGGATTAGATAAGTAATATTTTAAATATTAATACTTCTATTTTGGAAAATAAAGAAATTAGGTATATTATTTCTTATTAATTGATTTGGGCATTTTATTGAAAATAATTGTAAAGTTGATGAACAAATAGTATTTTATACATTATTATTATTGGATTAGAATTTATTTCTAATTACTATATTATCCCTATTTTTAAGTGAAATTACTAAAATGTCCTTAACCCTAATTTTCAAAATAATGAAAACCCTAATCCCCAACCCAGCCGCCACATCCTATTTGTTTCCCTTCCTTCTCTCAGTAACGCAACACACACAGCAGCAACAGCTGCAAAACGATGCAGATGAAAGAAAGGGGTAGGAGGAAAACGGGAAAGAGGAGAGGGGAGAGGGGAGGAACGGCGCCGGCGAGGAGCCGCTATCACCGCAGCCGCACCGCCGCAGCAGTCCATGCTGCCAGGGTCACCTTCACACCACCACGTTGCCACCGATTTGCCGCCGTTAAAGTTTCATGCGTCGTCACTGTTCGCGCAGAAGAGGGTTTGAGGGGGAGCAGCGGTCCCGCGCAAGCTAGAGGAGCTCGTCCTCGCCGATCTGTCACCGTCGAGGTCACCGTGCCGTCGTCCTTGCCAGCTCCGAATGAGAAGCACGATGGGGCTCCGTTTCTACTTCCCTGGTTTGCCGTGAGTGAGCGACGTTGGGAGAGAGAGGGAGTTGCTGTGGAGCCACGAGCTACGCCGGTCGCCGTCGCGTCGCGTCAGAGAGGAAGGCTGAGACTGAGTGCCGCTGGGAGAGAGGATGACGGGAGCTGGAGGTCCGGTCGCCGCTGTGCTATGGAGCAGACTGAACCGCGCCGCGCTGTTGGGGTTCTCACTGTCGCCGGAAAAGGATTCAGGCCGCCGCATGTGTTGCGGTTGGAGGAGAAAGCTGTGCCCCTGTGTTTTGACCGCCAGGAGTGGTTCTCTGACTTCTGGGTTCACCGCCGAAGCTCCGGAATTAGCCTCTGCCGCTTGAGACACTGCTGCCATCGCTGGAAAAGGTTGCCGGTAAGGGTTTTAATTGTGGTTTCTGTCCTTTTTAAATTTCGGGAATACTATAGTCGCTGCGTGTTGGTTTCAGATGTCGTGATCAGAATTTTTGCCGCTGCCACTTGAGGTGGCTGCCGGGCTGCCACCGAGCCGGCCTGGAGACCGCCGCTGTTTCGGTTCAGCCGTCCTTTCTTAGTTTCGGTAAGTAATTATGTTTCGAAAAGCTTCGCGTTAGTATTCAGTCCTGTTGGTTAATGAATATGAGTTTTGATAACGTGAGATCGAGTCCTGATTATTATATTGTGATTAGTGTTGCTATAGTTATTGCAAAAGTGGCTGGGAGCTGAGGTTTTGGTTGCCGGTAATTTCGAGTTGAGGCGGAAAGGACTCTATGAGACGTTTGAGTTATGGATTTGTGTTTTGAGGTAGGGGCGCTTTCCAAAAAACTATGTTTTATGTATTGGAATTATTACATATGGATACTGATGTAAGATATTGTGTATTTGGTGATTGTATCTGCCTTATGTATTATTTGATTGACTCGAATGATTATGGATGTTGGTTTGGCTGAATTGTTATGCGGCTTTGTGAAATGTAATGTTTTGAAGTTGATTTTTTAAAGATTTGAAATCTGAGTTTAATCCACTGAGGATTGATTTGATTTTAGTTAATTGTTTTGATGATTTGAAAAGTCGAATGCACCTTTGAATTCAGCCTGGTTTACTTTAATTGACTTGGTTTTGGACAAATGATTCGTTACTGAGCCGTTTCTTTAAAGCTTTGAAAATGAGTTAAATCGGTTGATATTGATTTGATTTGAAATAGGTTTCCTTGAGATATGCCACTGAGGCAACTGATGGATTTAGCGTGATTTTGAATTGAGTTTTGGGATTCTGGACTGTTGAAAAGGATTGAGGAACGGTTTAGTTGGGACCCGAACCGGGTGGCAAGGTCCAAGTTTTAGGGGAGATGCTGCTGAAATTTCTATAAAATCTGAGGCTTTATTTGAAATGTTATTTGGGAAATTTTGAGTTTAATGCCTTTCCTATTTATTTGGAGGATTGTGAATTTAGGTCTTCTTTTATTAACTTTACTTAGATCAATTATGAAAAACGATGAAGCTATGCTTTGAAAGAATTACTGAAAAGAGAATCATGATTTCTCCTTATTTTCCAAGAAGAATAGTATGTCTTTGGGTTCAAGTTATTCGAAAGAGAATTTTGCCTTGAGGATGTTTTAAAAGGTAAAACGGGTTTATGTTTCTTCTCTATTAAACATAAAGGGTGTCCATTGGAATAGTTTTCGTGATTTTAAAAGGAATTGGATTTCGATTGATGAACTTCTTTATTTTGACGTTTTGAATGAGATTCAGAGTACCCTTTGAACTCTAGTTTAACACAACAAGAATGATTCTCTTATCAATTTGAAATGCTTCATATTTAATTATGGAGTTGAAGCCGGTTTTGTTTAAGTAAAGGAAATGACTTTGAAAGAAGTAAATGATTACGTGACTCAGTTTGGCTTAGATCTCAAATCGGAAAGCCAAGGTTTTAATGATTTTAAATAAACTTGGTGAAATGAGTTATGTTATTCTCCCCTAAAGACTTGGGACTCTGCTGAGAAACCTTTGTTATAAAATCCCATTGTTGTATGGGTGATTTTGAATACTTTAAAATAAATCCTTAACTTGCCATGGTTTTGGAAGTTTTGGAAAGAGAATGCCGAGAGTGGCATTGTTTTTAAAAGGGGAACTTACTTTGAGTAAAAGTGGCTTATGAGCCTGAGATGATTTGAAAAATGAGATTTCTAAAGCCAAGGCTGAAAAGAGTTGAAACTTGATTTCAAAGTGAAA
>NC_029773.3:69958140-69960560 GCF_000817695.3 Arachis duranensis | reverse complement strand
GGGCGTTAGTGACAGACGTAAAAGAATCACTGGATTCTATTCCGGTCTGATTGAGAACCGACAGATGGATAGCCGTGCCGTGACAGGGTGCGTTGAACATTTCCACTGAGAGGATGGGAGGTAGCCACTGACAACGGTGAAACCCTTGCTTAAGCTTGCCATGGAAAGGAGTAGGAAGGATTGGATGAAGACAGTAGGAAAGCAGAGAGACGGAAGGGACAAACATCTTCATACGCTTATCTGAAATTCCTACCAATGAATTACATAAGTATCTCTATTTTTATCTTTATGTTTTATTCGTATATCACCCATATCCATTTGAGTTTGTCTGACTAAGATTTACAAGGTGACCATAGCTTGCTTCATACCAACAATCTCTGTGGGATCGACCCTTACTCGCGTAAGGTTTATTACTTGGATGACCCAGTACACTTGCTGGTTAGTTGTGTGAAGTTGTAGTGATCACAATTTCGTCCACCAAGTTTTTGGCGCCGTTGCCGGGGATTGTTGAGTTTGGACAACTGACGGTTCATCTTGTTGCTTAGATTAGGTATTTTTCTTCAGAGTTCTTAAGAATGAATTCTAGAGTTTCATGATGATCTGTTGAAGTCTGGCTGGCTGTGAAGCCATGTCTAATTTTATTGGACCGAGGTTTCAACTTATCATCACAAGAGCTTGTTGATTTCTATCAATCTTGCTGTTGGAGCAGTGATCTGCTAAGGCTTGGCTGGCCATTGGCCATGTCTAGTGTTTTGGACCAGAGCTTTCTTTGAAAGCTTGGCTGGCTATGAAGCCATGTCTAATCCCTGGACCGGAGTCTTAGACTAACATTGCATGATTCCTGGAATTCTCATTAAGAATTTTGATATCTTCTTTTTTTTTCTTTTCCACTTAATTTTCGAAAAAACCAAAAAAATTACAAAATCATAAAATCCAAAAATATTTCTTGTTTGAGTCTAGTGTTTCATGTTAAGTTTGGTGTCAATCGCATGTTTCTGTTCTTTCTTGCACTCATGCATGTGTCTTCATTAATCTTCAAGTTGTTCTTGATGATTTCTTACTCTGATCTTTGAATTCTATTGACTTGAGTGTTTATGTGTCTCATATGCATTCTCATTAGTGTCAGTAGTATACAAACTGCTAAGTTTGGTGTCTTGCATGCATTGTTATTTGATTTTAGTTGCATTTTGATTATTCCTCACTATTAAAAATCCAAAAATATTTTTAATTTGTGTCTTTTCAAGTCAATAATACAGAGAATTGAAGATTCAGAACATACTGCAGAGGAATTATACAGAAAAAGCTGGGCGTTCAAAACGCCCAGTGAAGAAGGACAGACTGGCGTTTAAACGCCAGCCAGGGTGCCTGGCTGGGCGTTTAACGCCCAAAAGGGTAGAGTTTTGGGCGTTAAACGCCAGAATGTGCACCATTCTGGGCGTTTAACGCCAGGATGGCACAAGAGGGAATATTTTGTTTTTAATGCATTTTTTTCAGGTTTTCAAAGTTTTTCAAAATCAAATCTTTTTCAAATCATATCTTTTCAATCACATGTTTTCAAAATTGATCTCTTTCCTTTTTCAAAGATACTTGCTATCAATTAATGATTTGATTCAACATTTCAAGTATGTTGCCTTTTCTGTTGAGAAAGGTTTAATGTTTGAATCATATCTTTTCTTGTTAGGCAAGACATTAATTTTCAAAATCAAATCTTTTCAAAATGTTTTTCAAATTATATCTTCTCAATCACATCTTTTTTTAAACCAATCATATCTTCCTAATCACATCTTTTTCAAAATAGTTTTCAATCAAATCTTTTTAATTTCTTATTTCAAAATCTTTTTCAAAAATCACTTGATTCCTTTTCCACTCTTGGTTTTCGAAAATCAATTAGTGTTTTTCAAAATGTTTTCAAAATCTTTTACTTAACTTTCGAAAATTACTCCCCTCTTCTCACCTCCTTCTATTTATGGACTAACAATATTCCTTAATGCACAATTTGAACTCCATCTTTCTTGATAAGTTCGAATCTTCTACTTCTGCCTTCTATTTTTCTTTTCCTCTGACACCTCAAGGAATCTCTATACTGTGACATAGAGGATTCCATATTTTCTTGTTCTCTTCTCTTTCATATGAGCAGGAGCAAAGACAAAAGCATTCTTGTTGAGGCTGATCCTGAGCCTAAAAGGACCTTGAAACAAAAGCTAAGAGAAGCTAAGGCACAACTCTCTGTAGAGGACCTAACAGAAATCTTCAAAGAAGAAGAACACATGGCAGCCGAAAACAACAACAATGCCAACAATGCAAGGAAGGTGCTGGGTGACTTTACTGCACCTACTCCCGATTTCTATGGGAGAAGCATCTCTATCCCTGCCATTGGAGCAAACAACTTTGAGCTTAAGCCTCAATTAGTTTCTCTAATG
>NC_029773.3:69955895-69956917 GCF_000817695.3 Arachis duranensis | reverse complement strand
TAGGGTCAAGTGTAAACCTCATGCCTCTCTCTGTAATGGAGAAGCTAGGGATCTTTGAGGTACAAGCTGCAAGAATCTCACTAGAGATGGCAGACAATTCAAGAAAACAAGTTTATGGACTGGTAGAGGATGTTTTGGTAAAGATTAAAGACCATTACATCCCTGCTGATTTCATAGTCCTAGAGAGTGGGAAGTGCATGGATGAATCCATCATCTTTTGCAGACCCTTCCTAGCCACAGCAAAGGCTGTGATTGATGTTGATAGAGGAGAATTGATTATTCAAGTGAATGAAGAATCCTTTGTGTTTAAGGCTCAAGGATATCCCTCTGTCACCATGGAGAGGAAGCATGAAGAGCTTCTCTCAAAATAGAGTCAAACAGAACCCCCACAGTCAAACTCTAAGTTTGGTGTTGGGAGGCCACAACCAACTTCTAAGTTTGGTGTTGAACCTGACAAACCCCAATTTGACGGTTTATCTTGTATTGATTTTAGGGGGTTTTATGACCTTTTAACCACATTTATTCAATGAAATAGCATAGTTTTGTGATTGTCTCCTAATTTGTGCTTAGATGTGAAAAACATGCTTTCTAGACCTTAAATTAGCTAAATTCAATTCACCTTTGATTTCACAAGATGCCTTGATATGTTTGTTAGTGATTTCAGATTGAAAAGGCTAGGAATGGATCAAAGGAGTGAAGAGGGAAAGCATGCAAAGTGGAGAAATCATGAAAAGTCAAAGAAGTTGAACTCGCCCATGGACGCGCGCGCGCACCTGGCGCTTGCACCTACGAATTACCCCATGGACGCGTACGCGTGCTGTGCGCGTACGCGTCGGTGCTGATATATGATTTTTTAATGAATTCGCAACCAACGAATTCTGAAGGGTTGTGGGGCCCAATTGCAACCAACTTTGGCGCCAAAGATGCTATTTAAAGCCAAGGATTGAAGAGCAAAAGGGGATTCCAATCATTACACACTCATTAGGATTAGTTAGAAGTAGTTTCTAGAGAGAGAAGCTCTC
>NC_029773.3:69953521-69955113 GCF_000817695.3 Arachis duranensis | reverse complement strand
AAAAATCCATTCGTCAAAATGGCGCCGTTGCCGGGGAATTGCAATGGTGTTGTGTTATTGGTTATTGTATATATGTGAATATTGTGAATATACTTGCCTTTTTGTCTCTTTGTTAGTTTTTGTTAGTTTTCTTTGTTTCTTATTTGATTTTATTTTCATTTTTTTCTTGCTATCATGGATTCTCATTTTGGCTATGAGTGTGATTACAACTATGTTGTAGGTGATGAGGACTATAATGGAGATATGTATCAAGGATGGGACAACCAAAGGTGGGAGGAGCCATATGCATATGATCAATCTTCTTGGCAACAACCTCCACCAATGAACTATGAAGAAGAGCCATTCCATGATGCATACCAATCAAATGGCCATGGTGAATCTCCTTGTGACTTTCAAGAACCACCACCATATGCTTATGAGTCATATCCTCAACATGACCCTCAACCACACTCACAAGCCTATTTTCAACAAACACCTCCATATGACCATGATCCTTACCCACCATACCAACCTCCTTCTGAACCATATGAGCCATACATGGAACCACAATTCCAAGATTACTACTCCCAAGAACCACCTCAATACACGCCACCACCTTACCAAGAAGAACCACCTTCCTATAATGAACCCCTTCTCCAAAATGATGGACCCTCCCATCCACCCCAATCTCTAATGAATGAAACCCTCGGTGTTCTTCTTCAAGGACAAGAGGAGATGACAAGGGATGTGCAACAATTCATGACCGCCTTGGATGAGGTGGTAAACCGGCTAGCATCCCAACTTTTGGACACTCAAGAAACTCCCAAAGCTACATGTGGAGAATCTAAAAAGGAGCATAGCTTAAAGGAGAGATTGGAAACCTCGGTGGAAAAGGAGGAATGCTACTTTGTGTAAGAACAATTGGAGGAACCTATGACCATTGAAGAAAAGGAAGAAGTGATTGAAGACTTAGGAGATGCGGAACCTCCATGGGAACCTAGAGTTATAGAAAACTCCTCCAAGAAGATTGAAGTTGATATTGAGGAGGAGTGTGCACAACCTCCGAGGCATATCCCATATGAAGACTTGGAAGGAGTAAAGCAAGAATTGAGTTCCCTTGGTGATGAAGATCATGCATCCAATCTTCTTGGTGAAGAATCCTTTGAATTTGAAGAACCTTCTCCCAATGAATTTGAAAGTGATGTGGAGGTAGATTTCTCTCAACCTCCCATTTATGACTTGAGTGATGGAGAAGAGTTAGATGAAGTTGATGAACAAAGGATTGAGAATGAAGAAGTTTATGAAGAGGTGGAGATTGACAAAGAAGCAAACAAGGGAGTAGAGCTTGCAAGCACATTGGAGATACCTCTCCCCAAGCCACCACCATCCATTCTCTCATTCAAGTGGGTAAATTCCTTATACTTAAGCTTTGTTATTCCCCTTGAATATGGTTTTCTTGAGACGGATGGTCAACTTAGAAAAATTAGTGGCTTTAAGAGTAAAAAAGAGATGGTTAGTGGTTGGAAGCATCATCCTAGGATCATTATGGTCACATATTCAAAGCTTGATAGCAAAGGTTGGTGTAAACTAGAGTACATGGGTCTAGAAGGATG
>NC_029773.3:69952491-69953225 GCF_000817695.3 Arachis duranensis | reverse complement strand
CATTTTCTCTTTTTGTACATATTGGTAGAATTAGTTTAATTTCTTGTTTTTATTGTTTTATCAAGTGCATTTGATAGTTTAGTATGTTAAATAAGGTTTTATGGTGTTTTGGTAGTTGTTTGGAGGTTTGGAATGCTTGGATTGGTGTAAAAACATACCAAAAATTTTTGAAAAACAGAGCACCATCCACGCGTACGCGCACTACACGCGTACGCGTACATTGAGCATTTTCGACCATCCACGCGAGCGCGCCATGCACGCGTACGCGTGGATTGAGAAGTTCCACCTCCCATACCTTGACCCGAGAGTTAGGCCTGCACTGTGCGGAAATTGGGCCTGAGGCACAAACCTATTTGCGCGCACGCGCACATGACGCGTACGCGCCACTCTCGAAATAAACCATCTGCGCGCGCGCGCCATGCGTGCGTACGCGCGGATGCCCTTCCTACACCACATTTCCTTTCTTCTCCTCTTTCCATTTCTTTCCTTCTCCTTTCTTCTTCCCTCCTTCTACCCCTCATCCAACACTTCCAAACACCATGGATAACCATTTATATTAGTTAGTTTTAGTTTAGTTTTCATTTTATTTTCTCCATTTTCATTATAAGTGTTGGCTTATTGATCTTGTTTACTACACATTGTTGCCTCTTATTGCCTAAATGCTATTTTAGCATGAATGTTCTTAGATAATCTTTGTTGGATTCTATGATTGAGGTTATATTTTGCTACTTGGT
>NC_029773.3:69951111-69952101 GCF_000817695.3 Arachis duranensis | reverse complement strand
TCGCCGTACCCCCTTGCTCATCTTTGAGTGCACCGAGGACGGTGCAAACTTTTAAGTGTGGGGAGGTCGTCCGACCGGTCGGCGATTTTAGGTGACAAGTTTCTAATTCCAACACTTTTGCATTTCATTCTAGGATTTTAGGATTTTTACTTGCATTTTCTTAATTTTTGCATATATATATACACAATAAGCTTAGTCAAAATAAATGAAAATTTTCAAGATTTCTATCTATAGGGCACCTCAATTGATTTGAGTGAAAACTCTTCATAGAACTTGCTTGAATTATATATCTTGTGGATCATATTTTTGAGCTAAGAACACAAGCAAGTGAGATTTGAGCCTAATGGTGTGGTTACATCTTATAACCACTTATTTTTCCTTCTTGTGTGCATTATTCTCTTTCTATGAATGTAATCTTAGATTTGTTTGATTCTTTATGTCCATTATTTTATGTATTCATGCATTTATATGATTGAGGCCATCGTTTCATTAGCTCACTTATCCAAATAGCCTTACCTTTTACTCTCCTTTGTTAGCCGATTTTGAGCCTACGCTTAACCCACTTGTTCTTTAATTTAGCACATTACAAGCCTTAAAGTGAAAAACAATAAATATCCTTATTTGGATCTTTGATTAGTTTAGACTAGTGTGTGTGAGTATCATTCAAGTGTGGGAACCTTGGGACATTGGGTGAATAAAAGGGTAATTTTGTATTGTTATTGAAAAATATGGGGAATTGGGTACATACTCATGTATTGATCAAATGTAAAACCTTATGCATTGAGGTTCTTGTACATAGAAAGAAAAAAAACGAGAAAAACAAAAGAAAAAGAAAAGAAAAATAATATGGAAAAGAAAAAAAAGAAAAAAATAGAAAAAGAAAGAAAAAAGAAGAAAAAGAAAGAAATAAAAAAAAGGGGACAAAATGCCCCAAATCAAAGTATAGTCCAATAAAATCAATGCATAGGTGTTGTGAAATTAAAAAGGAAT
>NC_029773.3:69950411-69950846 GCF_000817695.3 Arachis duranensis | reverse complement strand
GAAGAACAAATCTTAGAAAGCATGATTAGGAGAGAATTGAGTGAATCAACCCTAAACACTTGAGTGAATAGAGTGCAAATACATCCGGTGAGGGTTTGATGCTCAATTACATGTTTCCACCAATGATCATTTCCTTTCATGCAAGTTTGTAAAAATATTTAATAGCTCAATTCAATTGTGGTTTGGCATGGTTGTTAATACCTTTTGCCCTTGTGCATATATGCTTCTTGGGAATTGATTTATTTTAACTAAGCAATTGCATTCATGTAGATAATTGCATATAGGTAGATTGCATTTAGTTAGTTTCCATTGAATAATTGCCATACCCTTACTTCATTCTTGGTTTAAGCATGAGGACATGCTTGGTTTAAGTGTGGGGAGGTTGACAAACCCCAATGTGACGGTTTATCTTGTATTGATTTTAGGGGATTTTAT
>NC_029773.3:69938222-69944001 GCF_000817695.3 Arachis duranensis | reverse complement strand
AATTTTACTATAGTTCCAATGCACATCTTCATTTGATTATGCATTCGAGTATTTTTTTTTCAAAATTCTGAAAAGAAAGGATTTTTCACTTTTATCCCGGTTGAGCTTCGTTTGATAAGCTTTACTCAACTTATTTTGAATTATTTTGATTTAGCATACTACATGGTTTATGCCATTGCTGTTCTCTTGAAAGTGTTGGACTCATAGCTTTCTTCCTATGAACGGTCTAAATTCTCTATTAAACCTTCCATCTCTATGAATGGCATACTTGACTTTATTTTTTTAACTAATCTTTTATATTTTGTGAACATTACCATTAAACTTGGTTTTTCTTCTCTAGTAAATCTCATTCTTATATGAGTCAGTTTGATTCGTTTCAAATTAGTGCATCGTTTATTCTCTCATTATCTCTACAAGATTTTTTAGTCAAAGGTTTATCCTTGAGAAATTACTAATGATTGGGTTGTCTTTTCCTATGACTTTTGTATTCTTTGGATCAATTAAAAGCTTGTTGATGACTCAAGCCTAGTGGATCTTGTTTGAACTATCTTGATTTAGGATCCTTTCTTGTGTGGCTTGACTCCTTTTTAAGTACATCCTAATATTCTTGAATATCCTTTTGAGATGAAGATTTCAAGTATACTTTTGGAGTCTTGTTTTGAAATTTTAAGGAAGTTTTGAATTCTCTTTGAAGAAATTCTAAATCAAACTTATTTCTCAGTTGCTTGGTTATAATTGAAACCATTTTTCAATTTTGACAAAATTGTTTTAAAGTTGACATGCGCTATTTTAAATGAGGTTTTGAAAAATTTTCTTGTTTAATGGAAACCTGTTCGTTTGTAACGCACCACTTATTTTCTTACCAGATTGTAAGCAAATTTTTTCCTCGAAATTTTTTTTCTAAAAAGGGTTTAACTTCCTCCTTCGTCCTTGCTATAATTTTATACATGCTTGTTTGAATATGAACCTTGAGGATTTTCGAACAAGCATTCGATTTTCATTCCGAGTTTAATGGTTGCTTTTGGTTAGGTTGCGCACCTAATTATCTTTCTAACATAGTTGAGGAAATATTTTGGGCTCTTGGCCAAATCTGTGTACAGTTTGTTTTTAACATTCTACATGATCTGTTTCAACATGAAGTTGTATTACAGTAAAGCCACGTTTATGCTTTTGTTATTCTCTTGAAGAATGTTTATTACTTGACTTTCTTTTAGACTGCGAAATGATTTTTTCGCAAGTTTTCGATTCTTTTATGAACAATGTATTCGGGAGTATTTTTAATTGTGCTCTTGAGTTCTATGAGCTTTGTCTTGGGTTTGAAATCTTCTCTTCTGCAAACCTCATACCTCTTCAACTCAGTTTGAAATTGTTTCAAACTAATGTACTGACCTTCTACTTATTGGTCTTACTGAAATTCTGTGACACAAGGGTTATCTTTGAAGTTGTCAATTGAATTGTGTCTTGCAAACTTCATTGCTTGAGCATCTCTGTTACCTGGAGTTACATACATTCTTTCAGATCCATGAGTACCATCCTTGACATTTGACTCTCTTTTCTAGATCTTGTGTCCTTCTGAGTAAACTCGGGAATTTTTTTGATATCACGTGTGACTTGTAGACGTAGTAACGCGGTGCGTTAGTTCTTTAAGACGTGATATGTGTATATGGAAGACGAAGCGGTAGGTGTGCAACATTATGAGTTGTGGGTGTTTTGTTCCTTGCGGACGAGTTTGCGATCGTTAGGCTTATGATTGGATATGGAAATTGTAAAGTGCTTGATGGAATTGGAAGGTTGAAGCTTTGAGGTTGAGATGAGATTAGCGTACGGATGTTGAGCACGTCGTTGTAACCTCATCCTATTTTATAACCTTCAATGCCTTACTTTACTATCACATGTTTGACCTATGTCACCTTTTGCATTGAGCCTAACTTGTAGCGTTTGCTTTGCACTCACACTTCTACCTTGGCATCCTTATGCATATGACAATCAAAGTATTTGAAAACCGTATATATGTTTATATTTTGAGATATTTTTGTTTATTCCTTAAATGTGTTTAAGGGTGAACTGTTATGAGATTTCTTTCGTTTTGTATCAATTTTTGAGGACGAAAATTTTTATAAGGTGGGTAGAATGTTAGACCCAGAACTTTTGAAAAGTCTTTTTATGAGCAAGTCTCAAATCATATAGTTATTTATAGCCTTAATTTCAGAAATTATTTTATTAAAGATAATTAAGGCAAATTTTGATTTATTGAATTTGAGATGAGTCATGATTATTATCCAATTTTATTATTATTGAATTATTTTCTATATTTGAATTATAAAGTTGATAGTATGAAATAATAAGGATTTTATATGACTTGGATTAGATAAAAAATATTTTAAATATTAATACTTCTATTTCGGAAAATAAAGAAATTAAGTATATTATTTCTTATTAATTGATTTGGGTATTTTATTGAAAATAATTGTAAAGTTGATGAACAAATAGTATTTTATACATTATTATTATTGGATTAGAATTTATTTCTAATTACTATATTATCCCTATTTTTAAGTGAAATTACGAGTGAAATTACTAAAATGCCCTTAACCCTAATTTTCTAAATAATGAAAACCCTAATCCCCAACCCAGCCGCCACATCCTATTTGTTTCCCTTCCTTCTCTCAGTAACGCAACACACACAGCAGCAACAGCTGCAAAACGATGCAGATGAAAGAAAGGGGTAGGAGGAAAACGGGAAAGAGGAGAGGAGAGAGGGGAGGAACGGCGCCGGCGAGGAGCCGCTTCGCCGCAGCCGCACCGCAGCAGCAGTCCATGCTACCAGGGTCACACCTTCACACCACCACGTTGCCACTGATTTACCACCGTTAAAGTTTCATGCGTCGTCACTGTTCGCGCAGAAGAGGGTTTGAGGGGGAGCAGCGGTCTCGCGCGAGCCAGAGGAGCTCATCCTCACCGATCTGTCACCGTCGGGGTCACCGCACTGTCGTCCTTGCCAGCTCCGAATGAGAAGCACGATGGGGCTCCGTTTCTGCTTCCCTGGTTTGCTGTGAGTGAGCGACATTGGGAGAGAGAGGGAGTCACTGTGGAGCCACGAGCTGTGCCGGTCGCCGCCGCGTCGCGTCAGAGAGTAAGGCTGAGACTGAGCGGCGCTGGGAGAGAGGACGACGCGAGCTGGAGGTCCGGTCGTCGCTGTGCTATGGAGCAGACTGAACTGCGCCGCGCTGTTGGGGTTCTCACTGTCGTCGGAAAAGGATTCAGGCCACCGCAGGTGTCGCGGTTGGAGGAGGAAGCTGTGCCCCTGTGTTTTGACCGCCGGGAGTGGTTCTGTGACTTCCGGGATCACCACCGGAGCTCCAGTCTTAGCCTCTGCCGCTTGAGACCCTGCTGCCATTGCCGGAAAAGGTTGCCGGTAAGAGTTTTAATTGTGGTTTCTGTCTTTTTTGAATTCTGGGAATACTATAGTCGCTGCGTGTTGGTTTCAGATGTCGTGATCAGAATTTGTAGCCGCTGCCGCTTGAGGTGGCTGCCGGGCTGCCGCCGAGCCAGCTTGGAGACCGTCGCTGTTCCGGTTCAGCCGTCCTTTCTTAGTTTCGGTAAGTAATTATGTTTCGAAAAGCCTCGCGTTAGTATTCGGTCGTGTTGGTTAATGAATATGAGTTTTGATAACGTGAGATCTAGTCCTGATTATTATATGTTGCGATTAGTGTTGCTATGGTTATTGCAAAAGTGGCTGGGAGCTGAGGTTTTGGTTGCTAGTAATTTTGAGTTGAGGCGGAAAGGACTCTATGAGACGTTTGAGTTATGGATTTGCGTTTTGAGGTAGGGGCGCTTTCCAAAAAACTATGTTTTATGTATTGGAATTATAACATATGGATACTGATGTGAGATATTGTGTATTTGGTGATTGTATCTGCCTTATGTATTATTTGATTGACTCGAATGATTATGGATGTTGGTTTGGCTGAATTGTTGTGCGGCTTTGTGAAATGTAATATTTTGAAGTTGATTCTTTAAAGATTTGAAATCTGAGTTTAATCCGCTGAGGATTGATTTGATTTGAGTTAATTGTTTTGATGATTTGAAAAGTCGAATGCACCTTTGAATTCAGCCTGGTTTTGGACAAATGATTCGTTACTGAGCCGTTTCTTTAAAGCTTTGAAAATGAGTTAAATCGGTTGATATTGATTTGATTTGAAATACTTTCCTTGAGATATGCCACTGAGGCGACTGATGGATTTAGCGTGATTTTGAATTGAGTTTTGGGATTCTAGACTGTTGAAAAGGATTGAGGAACGGTTTAGTTAGGACCCGAACCGGGTGGCAAAGTCCAAGTTTTAGGGGAGATGCTGTCGAAATTTCTATAAAATCCGAGGCTTTATTTGAAATGTTTGGAAAATTTTGAGTTTAATGCCTTTCCTATTTACTTGGAGGATTGTGAATTTAGGTCTTCTTTTATTAACTTTTCTTAGATCAATTATGAAAAACGATGAAGCTATGCTTTGAAAGAATTACTGAAAAGAGAATCATGATTTTTTCTTATTTTCCAAGAAGAATAGTATGTCTTTGGGTACAAGTTATTCGAAAGAGAATTTTTCCTTGAGGCTGTTTTAAAAGGTAAAATGGGTTTATGTTTTTTCTCTATTAAACATAAAGGGTGTCCATTGGAAGAGTTTTCGTGATTTTAAAAGGAATTGGATTTCGATTGATGAACTTCTTTATTTTGACGTTTTGAATGAGATTCAGAGTACCCTTTGAACTCTAGTTTAACACAACAAGAATGATTCTCTTATCAGTTTGAAATGCTTCAGATTTAATTATGGAATTGAAGCCGGTTTTGTTTAAGTAAAGGAAATGACTTTGAAAGAAGTAAATGATTACATGACTCGGTTTGGCTTAGATCTCAAATCGGAAAGCCAAGGTTTTAATGATTTTAAATGAACTTGGTGAAATGAGTTATGTTATTCTCCGCTAAAGACTTGGGACTCTGCCGAGAAACCTTTGTTATAAAATCCCATTGTTGTATGGGTGATTTTGAATACTTTGAAATAAATCTTTAACTTGCCATGGTTTTGGAAGTTTTGGAAAGAGAATGCCGAGAGTGGCATTGTTTTTAAAAGGGGAACTTACTTTGAGTAAAAGTGGCTTATGAGCCTGAGATGATTTGAAAAATGAGATTTCTAAAGCCAAGGCTGAAAATAGTTGAAACTTGATTTCAAAGTGAAATGATTTGGAAAAAGTGATTTATGGCTTAAATGCCGTGTTATAGGCTGGAATGGCTGTGTATCATTATGAATATTGGCTGGTTCTGGATTGAATCTTGAGCCGGAATGGCTGTGTATGATATGAATATTGGTTGGTTTTGGACTGAACCGTGAGCCAGATGGCTGATATGGATGTTGATCCATGAATGAGAATGAATGCATGTATATGCTGAATTATTGATAATTTTGATTTGCACTTCCACTATCAGAGGCAGGAGATCCCTGGGAGAAAGCAGTGGCTAGCCACCACGTGCTCCAGGTGGAGGCTCGAGACTCTGCTGACCCTATGTCGTAAGTGTGGCCGGGCACTGTGAAAGTCCCGGATGAGCTCGCCCCCGTAAATATTCACCAGTGAAGGTGATGGATATGGATCATGATTATGATCAAGTTTATGATGAGTATAACTCGAGTTGGGGATGCGCGACAGAGGGCAGTCCAATGGTTAGCTACCAGGACTTGTCGGGTTGGCTCTATAACCGACAGATGATATCATCAGCCACTAGGGACAGGCA
>NC_029773.3:69927231-69938156 GCF_000817695.3 Arachis duranensis | reverse complement strand
TCTATGTGATTAATTGTTAATTGTTCTACTTGCAATAACTGTTTGTTTGTGTTTGCATCTTCCTACTTGTGTTTGCATTTGGAACTCTGTTGGATTGTGGTGATTGGTTGATGGTTGGATTGTTTGGGCCTAGGGCCATGGTTGAAATGAGATGGACCGATGATTGGTTTCGGTTTTGTGTTTCTGGTTTGTAAAAGTATGAAATGCTAATTTGGTTTAGCATGGTTAAACCTTTTTCAAAGGGCTTTTGAGTTTTTGAGAATTGAACGGTTTCTCTTTTAGAAAAGATTCCCGACTTTACTTTTATTGTAAACCGTTGTTTTTGAAAAGAGGCATAAGACGGTTATTAATCACTGGTACGGTTTATCTTCATGTATCCTATTATAGTAATTCCCAAAAACCCTCTACTGAGAACCCTTTCGGGGATGATGTTCTCACCCCCTACATTTTTCCCCTTTCAGGATTTGGGCGCAAAAGTCACGAAGAGTTTATTTAGTTGTGATTGAAATGCTCTGTATGCTTTAGATTATTATTTTGCTGTACCCTCGCCTTTATCTTGATATCTTCTGTAAGAGGGATAGGAATTGTATTGGTTAATGCTTGTAATATTTACATACTTGTATGTATATATATGGATGTACCCTTTATGAGTTTTTGTAAGTTGTATGGTATGTATGGATGTACGTTGTATAGCAAAAGTATTTTTGGAGGCGGTTTTGCGGTTAAAAATTTTAAACATGCTCATATTTTAGTAATAAATAGTATAAGTGTCGTCATAATGTCCGAGCTATCAGAGTCGCGCAGCCGGAAGCATGAGCTTTGGTAGTTAGGGTGTTACATCTGGGCTAAGGTGGAAGAGTAATTTAATAATTACTACTTCTCATACTTGAATTTCATACGTTTTGTATTGCTTTGTGATACATTCCTTTATCACAAATGCACAATCACCAGGACAAATTCACTTTCATTGTTAAAAGGGACTTTTTTTACAAATCTTTCAGCTTATTTTACGAAATGGAAGAATAGTAGTTGAGGGCTGACAAGGAAAAATTTCGACTAAGTTAATGTTCAGAGGGGGGAGAAGAAGAAAGGGACTGTGCTTTCTGTTATACGTGAAAATTCCTCCAAGAGTATATGAAATGTTTGCATAAAGAGGATTGGTTAAATACCCTTCTGAGGAACTTTGTCCTAACTTAATTTTGTATTTTTGTTTGCCAAAATTTTGAAAATAATAATTTCAAGGATGTTTCAGGTTCATAATGATGTTGAGGTAAGAGCATTGTTCATGCTGTTCTCCAGCTCAAGCAATTGGTACATTCATATTTTATCAATACCCATCTTTCATTTCTCTCTAATTTTTATAAATTTGGTTTCAATTCTTATTTTTATAATGTCGGATACCGTCAAAGTGTGCAGCTTTTTTCTTTTTGCATTTTACTCACCAACTGTTTGTAATTTTGTTTCTTTTGTCATTGTTTTCAAACCTTCAGATAGTGAAGAAGACATGGAGGTTTCGAGTGGGAGACAAGCAAGGCACTATACCCGTTATGCTTGGGCTCTCGAGACAGCATTCTTTCCTCAGGTAAGTTTGAATTTAAATATTTCAAAATGATCAAAGTATTTGGTGGTCTGCCGTGAGTTTAAAATCTTGCTGTGGATTAATTTCACTTTTTTTTTAATTCTTTCCTTATTTTGATTAATAATTTCTTTTCAATGTTTTAGCTTTATATGTCAAATCAGAAATTTATTTAATTTATTTTTTTAACTTAAGATATTTTTCTAATTTTCACTTTTCTTAGTTCTTTTGTATGTGGAGTCTCCCTCCTTTTGCAGTATGATGATAATTCTCCCCCTTTTTAGTTATTTGAGTAACATTATGATGAATTTATGATAATTTAGTCCTTAAAATTTCTGTTTGGATTTCATATTGTGGTATGTTGGTTAAAGTGGATTACCTACTAGAAGAGAATGCAAGATACAAGAGACTGCAACGCATCTACATTTATATATCTATGTAAACATACATGCATATATTATATTGTTACCTATTTAGATCAAGTTTTTGTTCTTCGTATTTTAATTACAAGTGGTTTTGTTTGTTTATATTTGCTTTAATAGTCATACTACTATCTCTTTTGCGAATCACTTTTTAGAAAGTGTTTTACTAAAGTGATGTTGCAATTGTATCATCATTGTTGCAGCTTTGTGGACTCGTGTAAATCAACAAAAAGAAGAAGAGTACCCTGTACCAAACATTTATGGCACTGTTTTGAATATGTATCTAGATTCTTAGTCAGTGTACCATTTATTCCTGCTACAATGCAATTGATGATTGAAAAAAAAAAACAAAAAAAATAAGATCATATTTTAGTTAATCCGTTAGCTCAAGAAATGTAATATAGGAATGTAAGAAAAGTTTTGTGCAAGGTAATGTTGTTTGTTTGTTTTAACTATTATTAAAAATCAAATGAAATGTTGTGGTATTTTTTCTTTTTCTTCTTTCATTGTTTTTAAGGTGTTCATTTTATTTGGCCAAAGAAAGATGGTTTCTCTGTCAACTAACTAATTCAATTTTCATGCTTAAAGTTTCTCTTTTTATATAGATGATGCGATTTGCTGTTTTATTGTTGTGATTAGTTCCATCAATACCAATAATGAAATGTTTTATTGTTTTGATTAGTTCCTCAATACCAATAATGAAAATTTGTATGTTTTATGCCTTATTTATAGCGTTATCTTGCACATGTGTTTGCCTTTCAATATCAGCATCTTATCATCACAGATGTTAAAATCTGGGTATGTTCCCCTTATTTAGTGCAAAAGTGTTCACTTATATTTTGGAGTAGCTATGATCTTCTTGAGGTTGTACAAAATGACAAAATGTATGACAAGGAATGAAATGAAGTAAATTAAGCATTCTAGAAATTTCAAGCTTAACTATTAGATATCACATGATGAATATACCATTTTAGGAGGAAAAATATGATGGGAGTATGTCAATGTGTGTTTGATATAGTGTTTCAATAAGTCCAAATAATTTTAAAATGTAATAAAAGAAACCCAATCACCCAAATGCTTTCTAATTAACTTAAATTTAACTCAACATTTGGGACTTCTCTCTAAACAAGTATCTATGTTGAATTAATATTAATGTCTTAAATTTGTGGACGAGCTCTGATTTTTGAATGAAAAATTGCCCTTCACTTTTGTTGTTCAAATCCTGATTTCCAAAAGGAAGATCATGTTCAAATTGTGTACTTTTATTTTTATAACTGAAAATATGAATATGAAATACAGCTGAGTTTGAAAGCAACTTGGTGATAAATATGGTGAAATACATTGTGTGTTTAACTATTTAATATTGAGTTACATGTGCTGCACGAATGGTATACAATTGTATTTGAAGTTGATAAATGGTAAAATATAGTATGGCTTTTCTTTCTTTTCTTTAAAGTTGAGTTTTTCTAAAAAAAAAATACCATAAATTTAGCCATTATATGATATTTATGCAAAATCAAATGGGCCGCAAATAGCAGCAAATATGCTTCCAAAGCAAAAAATTTAACTGTTTTAAAATGCTTATATTGTAATGTAGTAACTAATTACTGAAGCGATAAAATAATTGACAAGAAACTCTTATTTTGATTATGAATTTATAAATGCATGTGGTGGTTTTACTGCATTAATAAAATCTATCATAAAAACTATTTTGCTAGATCTTTTGAGTAGTCTTTTTTTGAATCATCTGATGGTAAAATGATACTTGCTCCACTAAATATAATCACCATTCTAGAAAAAAGAATTTATATTAACATATTTTTTCCTTGCTTATTTATGTTGATTTCTAATATTATTTATATTTGTTCCTTATCAACTTTGGATTTACGACTTAACCAATAGTAAAATATTTTTGATAAATAGTAAACGAGAAAAATTGGACGACAAAAAAAAATTAAAAGGGAAATAACCAGTTTGGTTAAGCCATCAGCAGTGATTGTTTGGTTAGATAAAAAGGATAAAGTTAAAAGATTAAATGGTAAAATTTTTTTACAGAAAGAACAAATTAGAAAAAAACTTTGCTACGTTTTGGGGTGAGAGTGGCACAAACGTAAATGTAAAATGTAACACCCTAATATTCAAATCCTTATACTCAAGTCATAAGTCAATGATATTACGGTGGTACGACTCTCAGGTGGATTTTTAATATATAAATATAGGTAATTTCGAAAGGAGTATTAATCGAGAAGCCTGAAAAGAGTAGAAATAAAATCGCGAAGACGTATCACTCACGTTTCGACAACAAAAAGGTAAACCGTGAAGCCAAAAGCGATATACAGACAAGGCATAAAGGAGATTAAGAGATAGATAACAGATAAATATATATATATATATACAAAAGAAACATAAGAGCCTCTATAGGCAAATTCAAAAGAGTTCAATACATAATAAAGCTTTTCAAAATAAAGGTGGAAAGATTCTAAGCAAAATATAAAGTAGAGAATATAAAGATCTTCGCTGTCTCTCAGATGAATCACAGCTCACTTCTGAGCACATGGACCAGTATTGAAAAATAAGAGATATATACGGAATGAGAACCCCGGGCCCATGGGTTCCCAGTACGTTAAAAGTGCCAAATAAATACAATGCGCTGCAATAAAAACTCACTAAGCACCCTAAACTTCCTCAACAATTATCCATCCTAGGTTCTCGCTAATCCATGAATAGGCAACTGTCATAAAGGAGTGCTAAAACTAATTCATGTTTCACATATTTCCCAACTCGCTGACTCTTCCACGAATCAGACTCAGAATCATAAACAAAACCATCACTAGTTGTTCTACCTCAGCAATTCTGTATCAATATATCATACCCTCACCTGGAGCTAGTGAAACCACATCACTGCGTCTACCCAGGGAGCTCAAATTATCTCATCAAGAACAGCCCTCAACATCCACCAACACTAGCATGAGGGGCCTCCCAGTTGTACAAACACAAGCAATACAGGCAAGTAATACACAAATAAGGTACAAGTAGAACAAGTAGCACATAATCAGTTAACATAGCATATATGATGTAGAAATCCGAAACAAATAGGCAAACCCAAACAATTCAAACATATGCAAATGATGTATGCTTGCCCTATGGCTGATGATATCATCTGTCGGTTATATAGCCAACCCGACATGTCCTGGTAGCTAACCATTGGACAGAAACACCCCTTGCGAAGCAAGTAGGTTTGAGCTACAACCCCCTTGCTACTACCTGCTCAACCCAGAGCCAGAGGAATAACCACTACTGCGGCTACTACACAGGTGGGTGTTTAAAAAGCTCAACCTGGAGCGAGTGGATTCATCACTACTGCCGCTACTACCCAGGCGTCACAATCTCTGACCTGGAGCAAGTGGGACGAACCACAACCCTTGCTACTGCCCAGGATCTCAAAACATACATTCATTCAGTTTAAAAGCAATCATCATTGTTATCAAATTTCAAACATTAACCTGGAGCAAGTGGGACGAACCACAACCCTTACTACTACCCAGGTATCACAAATACACATTCAAAACTCCATAATTAAACTCATTTATCATAAACATCCTTTTCTGTCTCATACCCGGAGCAAGTGGACAACGCCACTGCCTACTACCCGGGATTACACATTACATTTCAATATTTTCCATTATTATCCATTTAACACATTCATTCATTAATCATATATGCATTTATACTCAGCCATAATCAGTAATGGCTTTGCCGTAACCCGACAATAACTCAGCCATCCGACTCATGGTTCAATCAAAAACCAGCCATTTATCAATAAATATAGCCCTTCGGCTCATGGCATACACGGTACTTCCACCGTCATCCTCCATATCTAATATAATCATCGTTGATCATCATTGATCATAACTTTTCCCCTTGCTTCACTCGCAAGTTACCACATCCCCTAGCTCCTCTCTCATTGCTAGGCATATCATAATGATTTAATACATAAGGAGTGAGATTTGAGGCTTAGAAGTATGAGATTTAGGTTTTAAAACTCAAAAATCAGCTTTGGCATGAAAACAGGGCCACGCGCACGCGTACTTCACGGGCACGCGTGGATGGCCACAAAGCTCATCGACGTGTATGCGTCATACACGCAGATGCGCAGATTGAAACACAGCTAAATGACGTGTACGCGTCAGCCATGCGTACGCGTGGGTGCATTTGTGCCCCAGGCACAAAACGGGCACAACTCTGGCACAACTTTGGCACAACTCTCGGGAAAATGGCTGGGCATTGGGTTCAGCGCATCGACGCTCACGCGCACACCACGCGCACGCGTGGATGGTGCCTTCTTGAAGAACGACGCGTACGCGCCAAGTGCGCCTACGCGTGGAGGGTCATTCTGCTAAAAATTTTCTAAGTTAAAAGCTGCAGAATTCACAGATTCAACCCCCAATCTTCTGACGGACATAACATTCTCATTTTAAATCGTTTTTCACCCGTTCTTCGAACGGCATGGACATCCCGGATCCAACTTCACTTCTAAACAAGTTTGGCACAAAACAGAAATCCGCAGTCCAAGTTATTTCCCATCAAAGTATGCCCAAAAACCATGTTTTCACTCAACCACAAAGTGCCATTTTCAAAACAAGCCATTTTCAACTCTTTTCAAAATCAACCAAGACATGCCAATTTCATCCATTTTCTTTGAAATCAATCAAAGTATATCTAAATCGACATTAAGCCTCCTCAACTCATACACTAACACATTACCACAATTCACAAAACCGCCATATAACCATTTTTACCCATTTCAAAAAAATGGCTAAATTACAAACATATTAACATGTCATACATCCTACCTCATCCCAATTTCCAACAATACTATTCCAATCAATCATCATTATACATAATCAATATCATACTCACTATCACATGGTTTCACCCACAAATCAACCTTAATCATTTCTCAAGCATATATCATAACATATATATCTCTCATGCATCATCATACCATCAAGGCATCAATAATCATGATCACATATATGATCACATAACATACCTCAACCAAAACCAAACATACCTCATCTATACAATTTCACCCAAAATTACCAAATTCCACACTTCAACTCCTCAAACCTTATTATTCAATAACCAACCCAATCATTCATATATTCATTATCTGAAATTCATCCAATCACTTGTGTCATCATACAATGCACACATTAACTTACCTTCCTTACCTCTTTCCGGCCTCCGGCCCAAAATTCACGGCCTCCGGCCCAATTTCATAATTTAAATGCATAAACCACAAATCAATACTCATTACCCAATACATCAAATTCCCAATACACCAAGCATACAAGGCCACACAATTCTCAACCCAATCATTAATTCACATTACATACTAACTATGCATATTTGCACCAACCATTTACACAATCCAAACTTAATCCTAGGGGCATCTAGCCTAGGAATTCTCATCACACCACACGGTACTTAAATGAAACTTAAACCGTACCTCTTGTAGCCAAACCAATTGAGCCTCTTCTATGGAAGCCTCCACCAACCCTTAGCTCCAAGCCTCACCAAAGCTCCTCAAGCAATACCAATCTTCCAATTGTGCACCAACATTACCAAATACACTAACATAACCAATATCACATACATACATCAACCTAGGGCTTATAAAATGACAAATCACAAGGGTTGGAGGGTTTCTTACCTTAACCCACTGAAGTTTGTGATGAATATTACCCATGGCTCATACTAGAGCACTCCTAAACAACCAAAATCACAAGGTTTCCTCAAAACCCAAACCAAATTCAAATTTGAAGAGAAAAATGAAAACTGGATAGAGGACAGTGAATTACTCACCATAAAACTTAGATAGAATTGTAGAGGATGAGAAGAGCGACGCGTGGCTGCAAACAGCTCATCAATCGGAGCTCCATAGCTCAAGTTATTGTGGTTTGAAGATGAAAAAGAGTTAGGTTTTCTCTCTTCTCTTCTCTCTTCTCAATTCAGCGCCCAACACCCCTTATTTAGGGCAAAATGAGCTGAAATGCTCATAACTAATGTTTATATATGTTGGGTCTTGGGCCCACTTAGGCCCGGTTCACTTATTTTTGTCTGTTGGCCCAATTTTGGACCGAAACCTTTAAGATTAGCGCTCTAAATCGCACTTCAAATATTTCTACCTCCCCTAATTATAATTCCTCATTTCTTAATCCTATTTACTCATAATCAATTTTCTCATCTGCAGTACTAGACAGGTCTCAGCCGGTACTGCCGGTCAAAATTTCACTGCGCGCTTTTACGCAGAAAACTATGTCTTCCGACTCAGAAAAATTTACTGAATCCAAATATCATATTTAAATCATCAAATTCCAATTGCCAAATCTTCCAACCATATTCACTCCTATTTAACTTATTATTTAATTAATTTCAGTTATACCGGGTATTACATTCTACCCCACTAACAGAAATTTTTGCCCTCAAAAATTCCATCCATCACTGTGAGTACGCAAGCGTAGTCTGCCTTTATATCCAACGCATAACAGTTCCAATGTCCTTTTAATCTGCGCGCTTCCACTGTCGCGCTCTGATTTCTCTATCTCCGTGGGTCTCGGTCATTCGTTCAACGCCGACCGACAGCCTCGTTCCTTACTTTTATCATCTCATCAACTCACACCTTATTAAATCTCAAATCATGTCATCAATAATATTGCCATCATCGTTAATCATAGCCATCATCCCACATCACTATAATCAATCAAAGCTTTCTTCATTTTTAGAATTCAATGAGTTTGGACTAACAAGCTGAAAAACTCTTAAGAATCCGCTCTCCTTAATAATCTATAAAAGCTTTCGAGACACATCTCTTTTGTTGAAGTTACTCAGATCAAAAATCATTTTCAAAAACATAACCAACACTCCTTCAAATTTTTGGAAAAAATTTCAACAGCACCTCCCCAAAAATTGGAGTTTACCACCCGTCATGGGTTCCCTCAAACCAATCTCAGTACCGCATCAGCATTGCAATTTAAAGGTTTCCAAACTATTCCTCATCTGTTTCAGAACCATCAAGGCTCACAGCCGCAATTAATTCCAATTATCTAGAATTATTATCTGCATAAGCTCACTAAACTTTCAAGTACTCAAAGCATAAAGCACTTCTAATCATACCCCATTTTCCCTATTATTACCATACTATGCTAACGCTTTAGCAAGCTTCCGCTATGCCACTTTGATTTCTCGTCAAGTATTAGTTCCATCACTTATTTCTTCAAGTAATAAACCACAACTTAACTTGACCGACAATTCAAATCAATGTTTCCAAATCCATCATTTAGGACCATCCCTTATTTATTTAAATCAAAGGAACTAAAAATCACAGGTTCAATCCATTTTACCAAAAGTCCAGAAATCAACCAACTACATAACAAACACAACACATCATTCTCAACAAAAAATTATTTACATCACAGGCATTTATCCATTGTATTAAGGCAAATCCTTACTCGGACCATCCGGTTTGCTTCTCAGTCTAATATTAAGCTCGACATTCCCAGTTTTACTGTACAGGCGGTATTATAAAATCACGCACTGTCCTTTAAGCCTGATTATTGCAATTACCTCAATCTTACTGTCGCAATCGGCCCGCATCCTGACTCTCTCCTTGTTGGCAATTTCTTGATACATGCCCTGGTAACCCGCACTTGTAACATACACCTAACCCCAATCGGCACGGCCTGTTTGGGTGATGACTTCCACATCTCCGACAGCTCAAAACATCAGAAGCAGCCGCTACCCGTTTTCCCTTACCGTTCCTTTGGGACTCCTCACTCGTCGCAAAGTTACTCCGTCCTTGGGGAAAGTGTTGTATGTATCCTCTCTCCTTAAACTCTCGACCCCTTGGTGCGAATCCTTGGTTGTGCTCTATATGACTTCCTTTCTCTGCAACCATCCTCTTCACACACTCTTCTGCAATTCTGTTCTTATTCACTAACTTTCAAAGTTCGGATCTCCATTGGTCCCACTGAACTTAAGATGTCGCTCCGGAGCCCTCCTTCATGTAAAACCCGGTTAATTAACGGATAATTAACCCATAAATGAGAATTTATTCTGGAAAGCCTAAAATGTGATTTTTATGGCTAAATGTGATAGAGGAGATTGAGACAAGAATTTTGGTACCAATTTTATAGAATTCGGACCAAGATTGGACTGAACGGGCCAAACCAGGCCAATTGGACCCAAAGTGGGCCCTTGGCCCAACATAACTTAACCAAAACCCTAGTTTTCAGCACTCTCTCTCCTCATTTATTACACACACAAGCTGAAATTAGAGAGAAAGGGAGGAAGAACACTCTCTCAAGTTCTCTCCCTTGGTTGATCTTCAAACCACCATAACTTTTGATCTAGAGCTCCGATTGCCGCTCCGTTTGCGGCCACGCGTTCACCGCGGAGAGCTCTACAAAACCCATACAACCAATCTTGAGGTAAGCCACGTGTTGCTGTTCGAAATCTCAGCCCTTATTTTCGAGTTTCATGGGTGAAATGTTGAGATTTTGGGTTCTTTGATGTTATAGGACCCAACTCTCTTGAAGGAGAAGGTTAATCTTGTCTCCTTGGACCTTGGGTGTGGTAAGGTTCTTAACCCTAGTGTAATTTTGTTGTTTTATGATGTTTGGGTTTTGAGATGTTGTGTATGGGTATGATGGTTGTGGCTTAGGTTGTGTTTGTGTGGATATTGGAGCTTGATTGGTGATTTTGAAAAGCTTGGAAAGGGCTTGGTGGTGAAAAATCTGTTCTTGGAGGTATTGAGGCCTTGAGAGCTTGTGGATAAGTGATTTGGAAGTGCTCCGGTGGAGCTTGGGAAAATCGGCTAAGGTATGGTTTCGGTTTCCCGTATCTAATATGTAATGTGGTAGGAA
>NC_029773.3:69926212-69926504 GCF_000817695.3 Arachis duranensis | reverse complement strand
TGAGGCCATCCGCGCGTGCGCGTGGAGTGCGCGTACGCGTGGCCCTGTTTTCATCCCAAAGTTGATTTTTGAGTTTTAAAAGCCAAATCTCATACTTTATGCCTCCGATCTCACCACTTATATCTTAAATCATTATGATATGCCTAGCTATTAAAAAAGGACTAGTGAATGAGGTAACTTGCGAGTGAAGCAAGGGGAAGATGAATAATCAATGAGGATCATTGATGATTATGTGAGATGTGGAGGATGGTGGTGGAAGTGCTTGTTATGCCATTGGCCGAAGGGCCGTAAT
>NC_029773.3:69884681-69925931 GCF_000817695.3 Arachis duranensis | reverse complement strand
GGTGATGGATATAGATCATGATTATGATCAAGTTTATGACGAGTATAACTCGAGTTGGGGATGCATGACAGAGGGACAGTCCAATGGTTAGCGACCAGGACTTGTTGGGTTGGCTCTATAACCGACAAGATGATATCATCAGCCACTAGGGACAGGCATTCATCATATGCATACTATATGAATTTTTTGAGATTGCCTATTTGACTGCATAATACTTGCTAATGGTCTAAATGCCTTAACTGTTCCTATTTGCATATTCTTTGTTTGATATAACTGTGTTTGCTACATTATACTCCTGCTGGTGGTTGGGAGGTCTGAAGGAATTGGAAAGGGAAGTATTAGTTAGACTGAAGAATCTTTAGTTAGATACCCTTTATGGTTTAGCTTGTTTATAAGCTTTGATATTATCTGGAGGAAGTCCTAGGATTGCCTTGGGCTTTCCTCCATTATTATGTATTATATATGTGGAAGCTGTTACCATGCTGGGGACCTCTGGTTCTCACCCATGCGGATTTTGTGGTTTTCAGATGCAGGACGTGAGGTTTCTCGCTGAGGCATGCTGGAGACTTCTAGATTTGCGAAGATCCTTTGTTCTCGGGGCTATGTTTTGGTTTATATGTTTTGCTTAGATACTTTTATCTCCATTAAATAATACAAACTGTGATGACTCCTCTTATGGGAGAACTTTGGAGAATAGGTTTTATGTATTGGTGTCCCTTTGGGTTTCCTTGGGGTTTTCCTTATTTTTATCATATGTATATATTGTTATGCTCGGACCGGTTATCTTCGCAGCCGGATCTTGAGTCTTGATATTCCTGTTTTTGACACTCCTTTGTATATATATATAATCACGCGTCGGATTATCCTTATTCGTTATGTTATCGATCGGAGTGTTGCGCTTTAAGGTTGCGGTTTTTTGTTTACCCCCTTTTCTACAAAGGCTCCTAGTTATAATCAATTATTCATACTACTATACGTACTAAACTTTTGTTTTAGAGGTCGTAATACCTTGCCATCTCTGAATTATGACTTAAGCATAAGACTGTGTATGGTAGGGTGTTACACTTCATACTTAATGTATTTTCATTCCTCGAAGTCTCCCGGAGCTCCCTGACACATGCGGGAAAACCCGAATAGCTCCTCAAATTTGTCTGTATACTCAGATACGGACATAGCACCTTGCTTCAGCTACAGTAACTCCAATTCCTTGGCTGTCCTGGCGGAATTCGAAAAGTACTTCTTATAGAATTCCACCTGGAAGGCATCCCAAGTGATAGGATCCTTCCCCTGTTGCAGGAGACGTTGAGCCCCTTGCTACCAATGTGATGCTTCCCCCGTGAGCAGATAGGTAGCAAATTCAACACACTGCTCTCCAGGCACTAACTGCACTTGCAATGCTCGCTCCATGGCCTGAAACCAAGTGTCAGCTTCAGTCAGATTAGTGGTTCCCTTGAACTTAGGAGGATTAACCTTTAAGAAAGTTGCCAGTGTCATCGGGCTGACGTTAGGATTTTTGCTAGTAAAGAATTTTATAAAAATAGTCGCGTTGTAGATATAGATTCTAAACCAACAGAAATCCCTTCGTACAAACATTTTGGTTGTCACAAGTAACAAATCCATAAATAAATTGATAACTGAAGTATTTAAACCTCGGGTCATCTTCTCAAGGAATTGCAGGGAGGTGTTCTTATTATTGGTTATGAGCTTTGTAAATTGGGGGGTTTTGGAGTTTGGGCAATGGGCACAAGCATATTTAAATGACAAGTAAAATAAATTAACAATAATAAAATCTCTTGGCAAGGTATAAGAACTGGAAGTCCTATCCTAGTTATCCTTGTCAATTGTGATGAGAATTTGATTTTTCTCCCACTTTGTTAACCTCTAACTATGAAGGTAAGTTAAGTGGATGAATTAATTCGAATCCTCAAGTCCCAATCTTTCCTTGGAAAAAGTTAGAGTTATTGGATCCCGAATCAATTCTTGAAGAATTCCAATTTTCAATCAACAATGAGTTTGATAACTCAAGAGTCACCAATTAATCAACCAAAGCCAAAAGGGAAAATATCTAAACTAAATTAAAAGCATTCATGTAAATAAAGCAATCAAACTACGTTTAAACATAAATTCAAATTCAATATAAAAGAGTTCATAAATTAAATTAGGAAAATAAGTAAAGAACATTAAACCTGGAATTCAGAAGAAAATTGTAAGTTGGAATAATAATAAATCCTAAATCCTTTAAGAGGAATCCTAATCCTAATCCGCAGCCTTTAATCTGTATTTTCTGGGCTTGAAACTGGGCCGGAAATAGCCCAGGATTTGCTGTTTGCGAAATCTGCCACGCTGATTTTCGCAGATGCGACACGTCTGCGTGGATGACGCGTTTGCGTCGCCTATCTGTATGGCCACTATGGCAAATTATATATCAAATCGAAGTCCCAAACATTAGCTTTCCAACACAAGTGGAACTGCATCATTTGGACCTCTGTAGCTCAAGTTATGATCATTTTAGTGCGAGAGGGTTAGGCTGACAACTTTGTAGTTTCTTCAACTTCTTGTATTCCTTCCACTTTTGCATGCTTCCTTTCCATCCTCTAAGCCATTCTTGCCCTGTAATCCCTGAAATCATTTAACACACATATCAAGGCATCTAATGGTAATAAGAGAGGATTAAATAACAGAAAATAAAAGCCAAAGAAGCATGTTTTCAATCATAGAACAAATTCTGGAAAGGAATTGTAAAACATGCAAATAGTATGAATAAGTGGGCAAAGAGTTGATAAAATCCACTCAATTAAGCACAAGATAAACCATAAAATAGTGGTTTATCAACCTCCCCACACTTAAACAATAGCATGTCCTCATGCTAAGCTCAAGAGAAACTATAAAGAGATGAAGAGGAATGGTAGAATGTATGAGATGCAACCTATGAATGCAACTAAATGCAAAATGTTTCTACCTACTTGGTTAAAAGTAAATAAGTTCTCCAAGACAAATATGAATCAAATTCCACTAATTCAAATCATACAGTGAAAACAAGTAAAACTTGTAAGAAGATAGCTAATGAAAGCAGGGAACATAGAATCAAGCATTGAACCCTCACTAGTAGTGTATATCACTCTAATCTCTCAAGTGTCTAGGGTCAATCACTATATTCTTCTCTAATCATGCTTTCTAAACTTTTGGTCTTCATCTAATCAATCAACGAATATTTAGCATACCAATGCAAACATCATGAGGTCTTTTCAGGGTTGTAATGGGGCTGAGGTAAAGGTAAGGGTATATATAAGGCTAAGTGAGCTAATTAAGTGAATCCTTGATTAGTCTAAGATCTCACCTAACATACATACTTTGTAAAGCAAAGCTTCTTTACCTATTCTCCCATATTTTTCCACTTTTGATGTTACATGCTCATGTATTAGTTTTAATTTTGTCCCATGTGCATTGCTTTATTTTGCATTTGGGGAATTCTTTTGTATCCCCTTTATTCAAATACTGAATTATTTTTTTATTTTTTTAATGCACATGGTAATTCAATTATTTTGATTTCACATGAGCATGCTTCCCAAATTTTTTATTTTGAATTATTTCATTTTTTTCAACTTCCTACCCATTATTTTTATCATCCATGTTCCCAATAGGTTTCCCACACTTAAACAATTACGTAATTTCTATCTTAAGCTAACCAAGGATTCAACTTGGAATTTTAAATTTTTTTTTCTGCTCAAGGCTAGTGTTGTGGTTTATAAAATAAGAGGGAATTAAAGGCTCAAGGAGGCTAACAAGGGTGATGTAAAAGGTAGGCTAATTTTGGGATAAGTGAGCTAGAATCAAACAATGGCCTCAATCATATGCAAGCATGTAAATATATTAAATATTGAACATATAGAATGGAACAAAGCAAATATTACAATTATAGAGAAGAAAACACACAGGAATAAAATATTATGGTTAAATAATGTAACCATACAATTAAGCTCAAATCTTACAGGTTGTGTGTTCTAGCTTTTACCTATGTTCCAAATAAAACTTCCAAACAAGTTTTTTTTTAAAGTTTAATTCAAATTAGTGAAATGTTATAAAAATTTTCTTGAAAAAGAAAATATTACTTCAACCAAGTAGTAACTAAATATGCAATCAAACATACAAATGCAACAACTAATAAGGAAAATAATGGTGTTGGAAAGAAGAAAATAGCTAACCCATGGAGATTGGTATCGACCTCCCAACACTTAAAGATTGCACCGTCCTCGGTGCATGCTAAGATGTGCAGGTGGATGGGGGTTGTTGTTCCTCAGTTGGTGCTCTCTTTGTTCCTTTCCTTGCCGGTGGTTTGGGAGTAGCTTTCTCTGTACCCTTCTTGGTGGCCATCCTGAAAAGGGAAAAAGAAAGTAACTTTTAAAGTTAAGGGTTAGAGCAAGGAAGAGAGCGGAAAAGGTGGTAATCAATGCACAGGAAAGAAGAATGACGTTAACACATGGTCATGACTACATGTGAAAAGTTCATCAATGGAAATATAGCAAATGCATGTAATAACAATTAAATGCAAGATGTTTAATGGCATGCTGGCAACGGCATGAGTAGCATAGATCAAGCATTCAATGTCCAAGTTAGATTACCAAGTCTTTTAAACTAGCAACATGTTTGTAATGACAATTATACTGAATCAATATGATATGAAAAAGGGTTTTGTGAAAAGCAAGCATTCAGAGTAGTAGGATAAAAGATACTGAAAAATAGTGCACAATGCCATACGGGCGTTTTCACAAACACATGGCATGCATGGTAAATAATCTTAATGAAAATAATAAATTTAACATGCAAGCAACCCTTTAAAAAAATTAATATATAATTGCCAAACAATTTTGCAATAATCCACAATGACCTAAATGAATTTTTCAACACCAATTTAAAAGAAAAAGAAAGGAAAAGAAAACATGTACAATGAAAGTAAAAAGAAAGAAAAAGGAAGAAGAAAACATAAAATAAAGAAGAAGAATAGAAAAGTAAGGAAGGGAGAAGAAAGAAAGTGGAAGAAAGAAAGAAGAAGGGAAAAGAAAAAGTAGGATTTGGGGAAGAGAAAGATAAGATATTTGGCAAATTAGGATAAGCTGTGTGGCACAAGCGACGCGGACGCGTGGGGGACGCGTTCGCGCGACTTGCGCTTTAAGTTAATTGACGCGGTCGCGTCGGTAACGCGGTCGCGTCGGTAACGCGGTCGCGTGACACGGTTTATGCTACTGGCACGAGGGCAGCCTCCCGCTCGCACAACTCTCTGTTCAAAATCTTATTTTTGCCAAATTTAGGGTGACGCGATCGCGTGGGGCTTGCGATCGCGTGGATGGCCATTTTTGGAAAACGACGCGGCCGCGTGGGGTACACGTTTGCGTCGGAGGGCTTAGGCTTCTAGCACAAGTTCAGCCCAATTTCAGCACAACTTTCGGCCATACACCCTTTTACGTCGATATACAGGGCCACGCGGTTGCGTGGGTAACGCGGTCGCGTGGGAGGCCAAAGTTCCACATGACGCGGTCGCGTGAGCGATGCGGTCGCGTGGGGTCAAATTATGCTAAAGGCGCGCCTCCAGCCACGCTCTCGCGTGACTCTCTGTTCAATTCTTTTCTTCCCAACGCACTAGTGACGCGGACGCGTCAGCGACGCTGCCGCGTCGCGTGCATGTTTTTTCGTTATTTTTTTTAATGCAATATGCAGATGCAAATGCAGTGCTTAATGTGAATGCTATGCATGATTTTTTTCCTGGTTCAATAAAATAAAATAAATCTCAAAAACAAACAAAACTAAATAAAATTAAAATTGCAAAATGAACGATCATACCATGGTGGGTTGTCTCCCACCTAGCACTTTTAGTTATAGTCCTTAAGTTGGACATTTGATGAGCTTCCTGCTAGGGTGGCTTGTGCTTGTATTGATCCAGGAATCCCCACCAATGTTTGTACTTCCAATAGCCTCCGGGATCCCAAACTAGGCGCAGAAAGCTTTCAAGCAAGTTAAAGCAAGTGATAAGGCCCCAAGAGTGGTGATTGGTAGAATGGATTCCGGGGTCCCAGACCTTGCCTTTGCACCCGTCTTTTGGTTGAGCAAATATTGTTCCATCCGGGTGGCAAGCAGTCTGAATTCTCACGTAAGCGGCCAAACAACTTCCTAGACCCATTCAGTTGAGCTTTACACCAACATTTGCGTTTAAACTTTGAGCTTCCAACCATGATGAACCTTGCAGGACAATTCTTACCACTGGCCGTCTTCCTCTTACTCTTAATGTCACAAAGAGCTCTAAGTTGGCCATCTATCTCAAGTAGCCCAAATTCAAGTGGAATTAGAAAGCTAAGGGATATGAATTTTACCCACTTGAATGTTGTGAAGGATGATGGCAACTTAGGGGGAGGTATTTTTAATGAAATTGCAAGCTCCACTCCCTTGTGCTCTTCTCTGATAACTACCCCCTCTTTGCAAGCTTCTTCAATTTCAACCTCTTCCTCTTGGTAGCTTTCTTCCAATTCAATCTCCTCTTCATTGCTTACCAAGGGCATAGGAGGTTGTGCTTCTTCTTCTTGAATCTCCATCTCTTGATCAACCTCTTCAAAGTCTTTAGCTTTGATATGCCTTGGAGGTTGTACACCCTCCTCAACATCAATTACAACCGTCTTGGAAGGAGGCTCTATGTCTTGACTTTCCTATGGAGGTTCAACATCTCCTAAGTCTGCAACCACTTCTTCTTCTTTGACAATTATAGCTTTCTCCACTTGTTCCAGTACAAAGTCATGTTCCATACTGTCCTCTGGAGTTTCTAGTATCTCCTTCATGCTACGTTCTTCATTAGATTGCCCACATGAAGCCATGGGGGTTCCTTGAGTGTCCGAACATCGGGAAGCTAATTGATTTATCGCTTGACCCAGTTGGCGAATGGTTGCTTGATGTTTCGCACATGTTTCCGTGAGACTATCCGTTGATTCTTGTCGCGCTCGGCTATCATAAGTAGGATCATAATGCTCTTAGATTGATGGATATGGAGATGGCAAATATTGAGGTGGTGGTTCTTGGGAGTAATTGGGTTGGAATCGGGGTGGTTCTATATATGGTTTATATGGCTCATAAGGTGGTTGGTATGGTGGTTGAGGGTTAGGGTTATATGGAGGTGAATGGCAGAAAGGGGCTTGTGAATATGGTGGTCCAAAGTCATGTTGAGGAGAGGGTTCATAGGCATATGGTGGTGGTTGTTGATAATCAAAAGATTGCTCACCATAGCCATTGCCTTGATATGCATCACAGATTGGATGTTGATAGTCCATTTGAGGTGGTTGTTGCCATGAGGATTGATCGAATCCTTGTGGCTCCTCCCATCTTTGATTGTTCCAACCATGGTGCATGTTGTCATTATAATCTCCTCTTCCTGCAACATAATTATAACCAGACTCATAGCCAAAGGGGTGAGAGTTCATAGTAGTAAGAGAACATAAAAACAAAAATTAATAAAAAGAAAATATTTTGAAAAAGATATAATTTTTGAAAAAGATAAGATAAGATTTTTGAAAAAGATATGATTTTTGAAAAAGATAAGATAAGATAAAAGTTTTAAAATCTGAAATTTGAAAAAAAAAATTTTTTTGATAAATATTTACAATAACCAATAATAAGGCACACGTTTGCAATTCTCCGGCAACGACGCCATTTTGACGTTAGGATTTTTGCTAGTAAAGAATTTTATAAAAATAGTCGCGTTGTAGATATAGATTCTAAACCAACAGAAATTCCTTCGTATAAACATTTTGGTTGTCACAAGTAACAAACCCCTAAATAAATTGATAACCGAAGTATTTAAACCTCGGGTCGTCTTCTCAAGGAATTGCAGGGAGGTGTTCTTATTATTGGTTATGAGCTTTGTAAATTGGGGGGTTTTGGAGTTTGGGCAATGGGCACAAGCATATTTAAATGACAAGTAAAATAAATTAACAATAATAAAATCTCTTGGCAAGGTATAAGAACTGGAAGTCCTATCCTAGTTATCCTTATCAATTGTGATGAGAATTTGATTTTTCTCCCACTTTGTTAACCTCTAACTATGAAGGTAAGTTAAGTGGATGAATTAATTCGAATCCTCAAGTCCCAGTCTTTCCTTGGGAAAAGTTAGAGTTATTGGATCTCGAATCAATTCTTGAAGAATTCCAATTTTCAATCAACAATGAGTTTGATAACTCAAGAGTCACCAATTAATCAACCAAAGCCAAAAGGGAAAATATCTAAACTAAATTAAAAGCATTCATGTAAATAAAGCAATCAAACTACGTCTAAACATAAATTCAAGTCATAACATGGAAAGGTTCATAAATTAAATTGGGAAAATAAGTAAAGGGAATATTAAACCTGGAATTCAGAAGAAAATTGTAAGTTGGAATAATAATAAATCCCAAATCCTTTAAGAGGAATCCTAATCCTAATCCTAAGAGAGAGGAGAGAACCTCTCTCTCTAAAAACTACATCTAAAATAATAAAAAGTGAATTATAAATAGCCTAATCTGAAGTCCCCTTCATTCCTCCACTTTTCAGCCTTTAATATGTATTTTTTGGGCTTGAAACTGGGCCGAAAATAGCCCAGGATTCGCTGTTTGCGAAATCTGCCACGCTGATTTTCGCAGATGCGACGCGTCTGCGTGGATGACGCATTCGCGTCGCCTATCTGTATGGCCACTATGGCAAATTATATATCAAATCAAAGTCTCGGACGTTAGCTTTCCAACGCAGGTGGAATCGCATCATTTGGACCTCTATAGCTCAAGTTATGGTCGTTTTAGTGCGAGAGGGTCAGGTTGACAACTTTGCAGTTTCTTCAACTTCTTGTATTCCTTCCACTTTTGCATGCTTCCTTTCCATCCTCTAAGCTATTCTTGCCCTGTAATCCCCGAAATCATTTAACACACATATCAAGGCATCTAATGGTAATAAGAGAGGATTAAATAAAAGAAAATAAAAGCCAAAGAAGCATGTTTTCAATCATAGAACAAATTCTGGAAAGGAATTGTAAAACATGCAAATAGTATGAATAAGTGGGTAAAGAGTTGATAAAATCCACTCAATTAAGCACAACATAAACCATAAAATAGTGGTTTATCACGGGCCTTGAGCTCCACTTCCGCCATTGCCATTATTGTTTATCTGTTGTCCAAGAGCCTCCGCAGTGGCCTGCATAGTAGCAGCCATATTCTCCAACACCGCCATAAGGTTTACCGGGTTATTCGGGTTAATTTCCGGTTCCTGAGTACTAGTACGATCTCTCTCACGTCCCCGACTGGGTCCACGAGGCGCCATCTGGTTCCAATACACACCAAACAATCGATATCAAGTTGATCAGTCTCAATATCTGAAGTATAGTGCTCAAGGTTCCAAAGGTACACTCATGGACTTCATGCTAGATGTATCGGTTAGATACCCTAACTAGCACAAGCACAGACTCAGAGTATGCATTGAAGCATAAGCAGTTCCATCCCTCAGGCTCACGAGGACGAACTGCTCTGATACCATAATGTAACACCCTAATATTCAAATCTTTATGCTCGAGTCATAAGTCAATGATATTACGGTGGTACGACTCTCAGGTGGATTTTTAATATATAAATATAGGTAATTTCGAAAGGAGTATTAATCGAGAAGCCTGAAAAGAGTAGAAATAAAATCGCGAAGACGTATCACTCACGTTTCGACAACAAAAAGGTAAACCGTGAAGCCAAAAGCGATATACGGACAAGGCATAAAGGAGATTAAGAGATAGATAACAGATAGATATATATAACATAAGTAGTAGCCACTAGTCGCGACCTGCGAAGTTTAGGCAGGCTAGGGTTCAGTATGAAAGTAGTTGACAATATCCTAATCTCTCCCAAAGAAAACATGAGAGCCTCTATAGGCAAGTTTAAAAGAGTACAATACATAATATAATCTTTTCGAAACAAAGGTGGAGAGATTCTAAGCAAAACACAAGGTAGAGAAAATAAATATCTTCGCCGTCTCTCAGACGAACCGCAGCTCACTTCTGAGCACCTGAACCTGTATCTGAAAAACAAGAGATATATACGGAATGAGAACCCCGAGCCCATGGGTTCCCAGTACGGTAAAAGTGCCAAATAAATACAATGCGCTGCAATAAAAACTCACTAAGCACCCTAAACTTCCTCAACAATTATCCATCCTAGGTTCTCGCTAATCCATGAATAGGAAACTGTCATAAAGGAGTGCTAAAACTAATTCATGTTTCACATGTTTCCCAACTCGCTGACTCTTCCACGAATCAGACTCAGAATCATAAACAAAACCATCACCAGTTATTCTACCTCAGCAATTCTGTATCAATAATCATACCCTCCCCTGGAGCTAGTGAAACCACATCACTGCGTCTACCCAGGGAGCTCAAATTATCTCATCAAGAACAGCCCTCAACATCCACCGACACCAGCATGAGGGGCTTCCCAATGGTACAAACACAAGCAATACAGGCAAGTAATACACAAATAAGGTACAAGTAGAACAAGTAGCACATAATCAGTTAACATAGCATATATAATGTAGAAATCCAAAACAAATAGGCAAACCAAAACAATTCAAACATATGCAAATGATGTATGCCTGCCCTATGGCTGATGATATCATCTGTCGGTTATATAGCCAACCCGACATGTCCTGGTAGCTAACCATTGGACAGAGACACCCCTTGCGGAGCAAGTAGATTTGAGCTACAACCCCCATGCTACTACCCGCTCAACCCAGAGCCAGTGGAATAACCACTACTGCGGCTACTACCCAGGCGGGTGTTTAAAAGTTCAACCTGGAGTGAGTGGATTCACCACTACTGCCGCTACTACCCAGGCATCACAATCTTTGACCTGGAGTAAGTGGGACGAACCACAACCCTTGCTATTGCCCAGGATCTCAAAACATACATTCGTTCAGTTTAAAAGCAATCATCATTGTTATCAAATCTCAAACATTAACCTGGAGCAAGTGGGACGAACCACAACCCTTGCTACTACCCAGGTATCATAAATACATTCATTCAAAACTCCATAATTAAACTCATTTATCATAAACATCCTTTTCCATCTCATACTCAGAGCAAGTGGACAAAGTATGCCCAAAAACCATGTTTTCACTCAAAACCACAAAGTGCCATTTTCAAAACAAGCCATTTTCAACTCTTTTCAAAATCAACCAAGACATGCCAATTTCATCCATTTTCTTTGAAATCAATTAAAATATATCAAAATCGACATTAAGCCTCCTCAACTCATACACTAACACATTACCACAATTCACAAAACCGCCATATAACCATTTTTACCCATTTCAAACAAATGGCTAAATTACAAACACATTAACATGTCATACATCCTTCTTCATCCCAATTTCCAACAATACTATTTCCAATCAATCATCATTATACATAATCAATATCATACTCACTATCACATGGTTTCACCCACAAATCAACCTTAATCATTTCTCAAGCATATATCACAACATACATATCTCTCATGCATCATCATACCATCAAGGCACCAATAATCATGATCACATATATGACCACATAACATACCTCAACCAAAACCAAACATACTTCATCTATACAATTTCACCCAAAATTACCAAATTCCACACTTCAACTCCTCAAACCTTATTATTTAATAACCAACCCAATCATTCATATATTCATTATCTGAAATTCATCCAATCACTTGTGTCATCATACAATGCACACATCAACTTACCTTCCTTACCTCTTTCCGGCCTCCGGCCCAAAATTCACGGCCTCCGGCCGAATTTCATAATTTAAATGCATAAACCACAAATCAATACTCATTACCCAATACATCAAATTCCCAATACACCAAGCATACAAGGCCACACAATTCTCAACCCAATCATTAATTCACATTACATACCAACTATGTATATTAGCACCAACCATTTACACAATCTAAACTTAATCCTAGGGGCATCTAGCCTAGGAATTCTTATCACACCACACGGTACTTAAATGAAACTTAAACCGTACCTCTTGTAGCCAAACCAATTGAGCCTCTTCTATGGAAGCCTCCACCAATTCTTAGCTCCAAGCCTCACCAAAGCTCCTTAAGCAATACCAATCTCCCAATTGTGCACCAACATTACCAAATACACTAACATAACCAATATCACATACATACATCAACCTAGGGCTCATAAAATGACAAATCACAAGGGTTGGAGGGTTTCTTACCTTAACCCACTGAAGTTTGTGATGAATATTACCCATGGCTCATACTAGAATACTCCTAAACAACCAAAATCACAAGGTTTCCTCAAAACCCAAACCAAATTCGAATTTGAAGAGGAAAATGAAAACTGGGCAGAGGACAGTGGATTACTCACCACAAAACTTAGATAGAATTGTAGAGGATGAGAAGAGCGACGCATGGCCGCAAATGGCTCGTCAATCGGAGCTCTGTAGCTCAAGTTATTGTGGTTTGAAGATCAAAGAGAGTTAGGTTTTCTCTCTTCTCTTCTCTCTTCTCAATTCAGCGCCTAACACCCTTTCTTTAGGGCAAAATGAGCTGAAATGCTCATAACTAATGTTTATATATGTTGGGTCTTGGACCCATCTAGGCCCGGTTCACTTATTTTTGTCCGTTGGCCCAATTTTGGACCAAAACCTTTAAGATTAGCGCTCTAAATTTCACTTCAAATATTTCTACCTCCCCTAATTATAATTTCTCATTTCTTAATCCTATTTACTCATAATCAATTTTCTCAGCTGCAGTACCAGACAGGTCTCAGCTGGTACTGCCGGTCAAAATTTCACTGCGCGCTTTTACGCAGAAAACTATGTCTTCCGACTCGAAAAAATTCACTGAATCCAAATATCATATTTAAATCATCAAATTCCAATTGCCAAATCTTCCAACCATATTCGCTCCTATTTAAGTTATTATTTAATTAATTTCGGTTAGATTGGGTATTACATAAAAAATGATATTAATTTAGTAAGATTAGTTTTTTATTTGTTGTTTTTTTTATATCCTTTTTTATTGATATCATTGTTGTGTTTTTATTTTTTGTTTTTTTACATTAAATTTAGGTCATATTTTTTTTTCTAATGATATCATCTCATTAATTTTGATTACTTGACAAAATTTAAAAATTAACCAATTAACTTTTAGTCAAATATTTTAAAAAAATTAACACCATAACTTCTAAATTAATTAATTTATTACATATTATTATTCAAAGAAAATATAAAATATTAATTAAATGTATATTCAAAATTAAATTAAAAATTTTAGATCAAAGTACTACAATTTTTTTGTTATTTGATATAGAAGCAAAAAATTATTAAACTCAATTATTTTAAATCTAATTTCATTCTAAAATAGTAACGACACTAAAACATCATCTTAATTAAAAAATTTATACCAATTATATTTGAAGTCAAAGTAAATAATTTTAGTTTTAAAAAATAATATATTGTTCCCAAGATATTTGTCAACAAAAAATATTAAAATTCAACCTCTATTTCAACAAATAAAATAAATAATACTATTAAAAAAAGTTATTTACTCAAAATATTCATTTATATTATTTATTGATTATAGGAACTAACTTCACCAACACTAATATCATGATACCTAAATGATATACCAATCAAAAGATTAAGGAGAAAGAAAAATAAACAAATCCAAGAATAAACAAAAAAAGACAATAGAAAATGCATATATATCAACAATTCAAAAAGAACATGTCTTAACAAGAATATATGATAGAAAGAAAAAATAAACAACTTTAACAATAATTAAAAATAAAAAAAAAGATAAATACCATATAAAAAAACTAAGTCTATTAATTAAAATAAATACAAAAATTTTTATAGAATAACTATTGTATTATAAAATATTTCATTAAAAATATATCAAATTTAATATCAATCGTCCCGCGTATCGCACGAATTTTACTCTAGTGATTCAACAAAAAGCTCTATAATACATAACTTCTCTTGACACGTGTCAAAGCAATATCACAAGAATAATCTTTTGTAAGAAGCTCATAAATAACTTCATTAACATATGTCAATGTAAACTCTGCAACACCAAGAGCACCAAGTAAATTATCAATAACACTACAAGAATATGGCCGATAAGCTACCACAAAAAGAGTCGTGAAATCGTCGCTAATTCGACGCAAAATATAATTTGTGACGGATTAGCTACTGCCTAGAAACTAATGCTTTCCTCGCTGATTACAAGTCGCAAATCAGTGAGGCAAACACAACAGTCGCTAATTCATCGGAAAGTTTTTTAGCTACCGAATAGATAGTCGCAAATCCATCACTAAAGTAAAAGCTAATTCCATAAAAGAAATGGACTAAACGGTAGTCGCTAATTAGCGACAAACTTTACTGCAGTAGACTCATCGCTAAATACAAGCTAACTTCGTAGACAAAATAGAATGATTAGTTGACGCTAATTCGAAAGGAATTTTTCCGAAGCTACTTCGTCGCAAGTTGTCCACTAATATGATCGCAAATCTGTCACATTTTGTAGCAAATCTATAGCTAATCTTTAAAAATCCTTAATCAAATTTGTAGGAATTTTGTCGCTAAACCAAAGCTATTCGAAATGAGAAAGTAGAGTTACGAAATAGTCGCTAATTTGCTAGGAAATAATTTGTAGTCAATTAGTTGTAATACTATCGCAAAATGTCATCGCAAATTCCTTTTAAACTAGTAACAAATTGATAAGTATCTCACACTACAAAAAAATCTGGCTTTTGCTATGCTTTTAAAGCATTCCAAATATGCAAAAAGTGTAGCGATATCTTTTCACCACGCTTTTTTAGAAACGTGCCAATTGAGTTAGTGTTAACTACCCTTCGAAAGCGTGCCAATAGGAGACATAGCCACCCTTTTGAAGGGAGAAAATAAGAAAGTATAAAAAGAATTAATTTTTTTATTGATTTACATAAATTATTTACATGCTATAATTATAATTAAAAAAATTACAATTATATAATAAAACTAATAATTTAATTTACATACTACAAATGTAATGCTAATAAGCCATAACAACCTCTTTGTTTCCAGCTAAAATATGGAGAAAAATGCTTGATCCATTTTTGGAAAAAATTTACTGAGAAACCATCAATTGGGTGTTGATTACCTCATCAGTTCTACAGATTACAGAAAAACAACACGAATCAATAGAAAAATGGAAAATTTTGTGTCCATACATGAGGTCATAGAATTATAAGCCAAACTAACCCATGATGAAAAATTCCATAAATGGATTCATAGAAGATGATCACCAAAGAAGTAGTAAGAAATTCAACAAAAAAGAAAAGAAAAGAACTTTAATAATTATAAAGAATCCAACAACAATCAAAATCAAAGGCACTGCACTATACTACACAACATCATGTGATTCTTGTTTGCACGCAAAAGAAATTAATCAAGATAAACAACAGAATCAAATAGAAGAAAGCAAGATGAGAAATTAAAGTAGAAACTTTACCAAGAAACACAAACAGGATTCATTTTCAGCTTCTCTCAACAGAAGAGAACAGGGTGAGTCGAAAATAGCATGAGCCAGCAAATAGCTGAATAATTGATAAGAGACGTTGAAAAAAGAGAGTACAATAATTGACTATTTAACACTGACAAAAAATCAAACAATTGATTCCCATTAAAAGAGATTGCATCAGAAAACAGGTTCAATAACATCACTCTACAGTAGTAATTTGTGCAAGTTCAACCAACTAAATCAGTAGAGGATGTTAACCTTCTTTCCACGCTCTTGCCAACAACCTCATAAACCAAATAATCTTTTCTCAAAAGAATCAGCAAAGTTATCGTGTTTAAACAAGTCTTAATTATTCGTTTTAATTACAACCTTATACTTTTATAAAAATTTGAATATAACCTCCTCTAAAAATAGAACTTAGCCACCCATACGGGTTCCTCTTTCTTAATATTTCACCAATATTTTATCAGCAAGTACCACAATAATATATTCTCAAAATACTTGATAATAGTGTAAAAATCAATTTTTAAACCCTATACCCAGGGTAGTTACCAAAACAACATTGGCAGCCTAATTTCAATTTTGTTTTTAAAATATCAAATGAATTCAGAATTGCACAAACTTTATATTCATATAACCGTCTCGGATTAAGCTTTCTATTAAATGAAGAATCATAATTTTTTGCTTACTCTAGCTTTGGGAATAGAAGCAAAACCGTGACTGCTCTGCAGTGTCTTAAAATCAGAAAACAGCAACAGCATGTGATATTCAAAATTCAATATAAAATCCAATTTAAATCCAATGACCTTAAAAATTAATGTGGTTCAACTTCACGCATCCAGGTTTCTTTTCCAATTGATTCCAGATCAATATCGTTTTTAATGAAGGAGTTATATAACTTAGAAGTTGAGTAATTTTCTGCAGAATTCTGTTTTAAAAGTTAATAAACATATCCTTTTCCAAATCCCATAACTTACTCATTAAAATATTGACAGCCCTGAAATTTAAATCACATATGCTAAACATACTTAAATTTCACCTCCAATTGATTTCATCTCAATAACTATCCAGAATCCAAAGTTATAAACTCTCAAAGTTACTGATTTAAGAAAACAGAATCTGGCTTTTACTGCATAATACATCATCTTTCAAAAAGTCATATCTTTAAAACTACAAGTCCAACCGTTCTGAAATTTTACGGAATTAAAATAATAGGACTAAAGTTTAATTTAAAATTGGTTCCATTTCAAAATTAAATTTGAAACACACACAGCAGAGCCAACAAGTTACTGCTGTTCTAAAAATTCTGCAGTAAAAATCAGATTCCACAACCATAACTCAAAAATTCACCATAAATCATATACTTAACAAAAAGGTCTTAAATTCCCCAGTCCAGCTCCTTATATTTTCAAGCTTAATCCAGGCTTGGTCTCACGCAATTCCGATCATCATAGAATTAGTTATAGCTTTTCAAAGTTACCGATTTCATTTAAAGATAATGCAGGAAATCAGATTTTTCAGTTTAACTTTGAAAATCACAACTAATTCTCCAGCTAATTCAAACTTCTCAAAATTAAATTCCAACAACGAATTTCATCCTAGTTTACTTAGCTTTTACTCTCTTATCATTTTGATTACTGTTGAATATCTGATTTACTTCCAAAGTTTTCATTTAATTTCAAAACTCAGATTCTCAGCAATCAATTCAACATTTCAAGATTCATTCCTCCAAATATTCTCTAAACCCAACTCCAATCAATCACCAACTAAGTCCATTACAATAATCATATAACCAGTTTAATAACAATTAACAAAAATTTCAATTTAATCCATCAAAATACAGAATTCACAACAATCTCTCATCAAACAATTCATAAACCACGCATGATCAATTTCACAAAATCAACGAATTTAATCAAAGTTCCAACCAAAATCTCAATCATTCCAATCACAATCTCAGCCACAATTCAACATTCATATAATCAATCAATCACTCACAATTATTATACCTATTTACAGTTATCCAATAAACTTTGTAGGCATTCTTAAATTAAAACCGTTTAAATTAAACCCCCTACCTCGATTAGCCGAAATTTGATAATTAAGAGCAACAAACCCCTCTTTTGTTTTAGTTTGTAGCAGCAACAGACTCGAACCAAACTAGCAGCAGCAGCAGTAACTCTAATAGTTCTTTATTATCATCAACACTATCTCCTATGATAGTTCCATCAGCAAACAGAGAAGGCAGAGCAGGAGTGTTAAACAGAGACATGGGTTTTCCTTACCAGAACAGAAAAAGACTAAGGAACAAAATGGAAGTAGCGCAAATTCAAGAATGGAAACAACAGAGTTACCGGTAAGAACAGTAATGAGAAACATTTTTCACCCAAAATATAAGAGACGTCTTATGTCCATTGTAAGAACGGTAATTAATTAATCACTTAATTAAAAAAATTTAATTGTCTAAAATAGGTTTTAAAATTTAGAATGTTAATTAAAAAATTTAAGTATGATATTTGGACTCAGTATATTTTTTGAGTTGAAAAATGCAACTTTCTACGAAAAATTGCGTAAAAATGCATATCGGTAAATTAGCCGATAGTACCGACTTAAATCTGTCCGGTACTGTGTGAGAATAATAAAAATTGTAGAAAAATTTAGAAAAATAATTAAAGTTAAAAATCGAGCGCTAATTCTAAAAGATTGGCCCAAAATTGGACCAAACAGGCAAAAAATACTAACGAATTGGACCGGACCTAAGTTGAACCTAAGCCCAACATATATAAGTGTGTAAATAAACACAAAGGTTCAAAACACATCGAAACCCTAGTAGTTGGAAAAAGAGTGAAGGAAAATCCAACAATTCACTCATGGCAAATTCATCACTTACAGTGACTTACTACTATATAGGGATATCTCACCCTATTTCGGCCTCCGGTCAATTCCACACCAATCAATTTATTAATGATCATACCAAAATATTCATTTATAACCTTACATCCATATAATCATACATAGCTCACCCAACACACAATTTACACAATCAACTATATGACAATCCATCATCAACATTTTCATTCAACGCTAACCTAAGAGCAACTAACCTAGGTTTTCACATAGTTTTACACAATGCCTATCCGAAATCAAGACCTATACTTTCGTTGACGGTGGTCTCAACCTCAAAAAGTCTTCTTGGGCAATTTCCACCTTCACTGATTCAAACTCCACCAATTCCACACCAAAGTGATCCGTGGACTCTAATCCCACGTAAAATTTCATCGGGCTAGGTACGTTTCACCCCCAAATCAATCCAAACAAGTTCTATTCCATCTAATTACAAAATTTTCACATAATTCATACCAAGTTCATAACTCAAATTTGGACAAAACAATGGTGAAAGATTCTCTTACCTTATTTCTCATAGCCTTGGGTCAAAACTTTGCTAAAAACTCAAGATTGAGCCTCCCCTAAACATCAAAAATTCGAATTTTTCTCAACACCCAAACCAAAATACAAAATTGAAAGAGAAAAGGAGAATGGGGTAACAATTTTGAGTTCCTTACCATAATGGTTACATAGAATCGAAGAGCGCGACGAGTGCGATGCGTGGCCGCAAACAGGTTTTCGTTCATAGCTACGGTTTGCAAGTTATGGACAAAAGAAGGTGATGATGAATAGTGTTTTAGGACTTTTGGTTACTCTCTCCTTCTCTTTTCCGTGGAACTCTATGAAGAAAGGAGAAATGCTACATCTTGGCTTGTTTAAGGAAGTTATGTATGTGGGCTTGACCCAACATGGGCCCGGTTCATTCGTTTTAGCCTGTTGGCCCAATTTTGAGCCAAAATCTTTAAGATTAGTATTTTAATTAGTATTCTAAATATTTTTATTTTCCCTAACTATGAGATTTTAAATTCTTAACCTTTTTTTCTCATAATTAATTTATTAGTTAGTTATTCATTATTTAATTGGGTTTTACATCCTACCTACCTAATTAGAAATTTGGTCCTCAAAATTTAACGACAATTACCTGTAAACAGGTGAGGATAATCCTTCCTTATGTTGGACTCAAGATCCCATGTATGATCCTTCACTCTGGCCTGACTCTAAGCAACTTTTACCAATGGAACTTTCTTTCTGCGCAGTTGACTGACACTGATATCATCAATTCTTATTGAGGCCACTTGAAACGTGAAATTTTCTTTCAACTGAATCGAATCAGGCTCTAGTACATGAGTTACATCAGAAGTAAATTTTCAAAGTTGCGAAACATAAAATACCTCGTGCAGGTTCGAAAGATGTGGTAGTAGAGCCATCTGATATGCCACTGGTCCAATCCTCCTCAAGATCTAAAACGAACTAATATAACGAGGGTTTAACTTTTTCACTTTTATCGCTCTATCCACTCCCTTAGTTGGAGTAACCCTTAGAAACACATGGTCAAAGGCTTTTGCCTTTAATCACCCTAGCTCTTTTGATGACTCAGAGTGATAATAATTCTAGCTCGAATCTTTCTAATATGTTCCGTCGTCTCGACCACTAATTTAGACCCCTAACAAACTCAATTCACCGGCTTCATACCAATATAATGGAGATTGGCATTTTCTCCCATAAAGAGCCTCATACAGAGTCATTCTAATACTCGCATGGTAACTATTATTGTACACAAACTCCACTAGCGACATATAACGATCCCAACTCATTGGTTGGTCCAGCACACAAGCTCTTAACATATCTTCCAGAGTTTGAATTGTCCTCTCTGATTGACCATCGATTTGAGGATGGTATACCATGCTTAAGCACAATTGAGTTTTGAATGCCTTCTGGAAATCTCCCCAAAACTGTGAAGTGAATCAAGGATCTCTATTTGACACTATGGTTGTAGACACACCATGCAATCTTACGATCTCCTTAATGTACAACCTCCCCAATTCCTTTGAAGAATAAGTCATACGGAAGGGCAAGAAATGAGTGGACTTTGTCGATCTATCAAAAATTACCCACACCGCATCAAACCCCGCTCTAGTCTTCAGCAAGCCTGACACAAAATCCATAGAAATACCTTCCCACTTCCATTGGGGAATCTCCAAAGTTGCAATGTCCCTAATGGCTTCTGGTGTTCAATTTTCACTTTCTGACAAGTCAACACTTAGTCACGTGTACTGCCACGTCATTCTTCATTCCTAGCCACCAGAACATCGCCTTCAAATAATGATATATCTTAGTCGTTCCAAGGTAGATTGCAAATCCGCTCTTGTGAGCTTCTGACAACACTTCTTGTCTCAATTTTCCCACATTTGGCACACAAATCCTCCCCCTATACCTTCAAATCTCCTCTCTATCTTGGGTAACCTATCCTTGTTTCTTCTATCGAATCACTTGCATAATCTTCTGCAACTCCTGATCATCCTGTTGAACTTTCTGAATCTTTGCCTTAAAATTCCTAGAGATGTTTTAAGCATACATTTCCAGCCACCTCTCTAACACCCAAGTTAAGATCTACAAGCTTTCTTTGCAACTCTTCTTCCTTAATAATCATCCAAGCAACGCTTAAAGATTTTCTACTTAATGCATCCACCACCACATTAGCTTTCCCTGGATGGTATTTTAGTTCAAAGTCATAATTTTTCAGCAGCTCCATCCACCCCCTTGGGTGCATATTCAGTTCTTTCTGATAAAAAAAAGGTATTTCAAGCTCTTATGATTAGATAAGACTCAAAATTTAACTCCATATAGGTAGTGTCTCCACGCTTTCAGCACAAACACAATCGCAGAAAGTTCCATGTTATGAGTTGGATAATTCAATTCATGCAGCCTTAGCTATCGTGAAGCATAGGCAACTGCGTTCCGATGTTGCATCAGAACACACCCCAAACCTTTCAACGAAACATCACAATAAATCTCAAATGGCTCATGGCGTTCGGGCAACACAAGTATAGGCATTGTAATTAATTTCTCTTTCAGAGTCTAAAAACTCTCCTCACATTCAGACGTCCACACGAACGGTGTATCCTTGCGAGTTAACTTGGTTATCGGCAATGCACTTTGCGAGAATTCCTTAATGAATCTCCAGTAATAACCAGCTAATCCCAAGAAACTTCTCTCCTCTATCACAGAGGTTGGTTGTCCCCATTCTGTCACTACTTCCACCTTAGCAGGATCCTTTGTTATACCTCCACGGCTCACTACATGCGCCAAAAATTTAACTTCCTCCTTCTAAAAGTCACACTTTGAAAGCTTTGTATAAAGCTTCCTCTCCATAGAATCTACAACATTATTCAAAAGTGTTCTGCGTTCTCCGCCGTAGTTGTAGAATAGGTCAGGATATCAAAATGAACATGACAACAAACTTGTCTTGAAAGGGTTGGAATACTCTGTTAATGTAATCCACGAACACAGCAGGGGCATTTGTCAACCCAAAAGACATCATTGTGTACTCGTAGTGACCATAACGAGTTCATAAAGCTGTTTTTGGAATATCTTCTTCTCTCACCCTTATCTGATGATAACCAAACCTTAAGTCGATCTTAGAGAAAACTCTGGCTCTTTGCAACTAGGGCTGCACACGGATCGGATCAGATCAGATCGGAAATAGCTTAAAATTCTATCCGATCTACACTGCATTCATCGGATCGGATCGGATACGATATCCGCATTTTTTTAGGCTGGATCCGATCTGATCCGATCCGCAAGTATGCGGATCGGTTCGGATCGGATATCGGGTATATCCGCATAATTAAAAAAAATATTTTAAGATTTTGTTAGGCTATTTTTACAAAAAATATCCAGAAAATTCATTTTTTATCTGTTTAAACCTATTTACTCCTAGAATATTATCAATAATAGTTCTTTTGAATAATAAAAATAAAATAATAACACAAGATTTAAGTTTAATTATTCTAAGTTGAAGTACAATATAAAAAAATAAAAACAAAATATCATAAAATAACACACTAAAATTCATATCACATTAGGGTTTATTATCTTAAACTATGCTATTTATATGTGATGTGCGGATATGCGGATTTGCGGATCGGATCCGCGGATATCACTGTCGAATCCGCAATCCGATCCGACCATATTGCGGATCGGATCCGATCCAATTCGATGACTCTGCGGATTGGATAATATCCGTAAAATTCGGATCGGATGCGGATAATTACCGCAGATATGCGGATATTATCCGATCCATGTGCAGCCCTACTTGCAACTGAAGCATTAGGTTGTCAATTCTTAACAAAGGATATTTTTTCATTATCACCTTGTTTAATTGTCTGTAGTCCACACACAAACGTATACTACCATCCTTCTTCTTCACCAATAAAATCGGTGCTCCCCACGGAAAAATACTTGACCGAATAAAACTCTTATTCGTCAACTTCTCCAACTAAACCTTGAGTTTTGCCAACTCTAATGGCGACATCTTGTCTGGCGCAATTGAGATTGGTTTGGCTCTAGGCATCAACTCTATTGTGAACTATATTTCTCGAAGAAGGAGAAATTCATGTATGTTTTTGGAAAATACCTCAGAAAATTCACTCATTATCAGAATCTAACTTAAATTCTGCTCATCTCCCAATGAACTCGCAGCTAACAGCACAAATCTCTGACATTCACTCCTACTACAATTCATCACAATTGAGTTTAAATAGTAACCCTTTGCTACAATTGCCCCTTCAGTCATAGATTGAACTGAACCCTCAAAACAATCTAATAATACGTGGTATTTTGACAACCAATCCAAATCCAAAATTAAGTCAAGTCTAGTCAGTGGCAAGCATATCAAATCATGAATAAACTATCTGTTTTTAATTCGAAAGGGTACTTGTTGACAACTTAGCCTAGTTACCAACTCCTTAGAGGCTAGTGTATGTACATGTAAATCATAGGCTAAATCAGATATTTTCAACCCTAATTCATCAGCTTTCTCAAATGAAATAAATGAATGTGACTCCCCAGTATCATGTAAAGCGGTTAAGATTTTGTTACCTATTTCACAATTACCTCTGATCAAAGTGTTCGACCTAGCCGCACCATCCGTAGTCATAGTCAAAACTCGGCCCTATTGCTAAGCTATACCAGCATCCTAATTCTTTCTCTCCGGATAATTTCTCGACATGTACCGGCTCTACCACAATAGTAACATAAGCCTCTACACGGAGTACTAGGATGATAACTTCCACACCTCTTACAAGTCAAGTCATTTTGAGGAACTTGAGCTTGCTTCCCTTTTTCTCTTCATTTGTAATTGTTGTTATTGTTCCTTCGAAAGTTGTTCTGGCCTTGGATATATTGAGGCGCACAATTATCTCTTTTGAAGTTCTGACTTCTCGGTGCATAACCTTTGCCTTGTTCCCTCTTATAGCATTCTCAGCGATCACCCTTCGCCAAAGCAGTCTTTCTTGAGCAATCTTCAACAACTCTGTTTTTGTTCACTAACTCGGAGAAGATTTGGATCTCCATAAGCACAACGACACTCATTATGTCATTTCGAAGACCACCTTCATATTTAATACATGTCTAATCTTCAAACCCTTCCGAAGCACCTTGACACACTCTCAAAAATCGACATAACTCCTCAAATTTGCTGGTGTATTCTTTCACCATCATAGAACCCTGCTTCAACTGCATAAGCTCTAACTCTTTAGCCGCCCTAAATGAGCTCAAAAAGTATTTCTTATAAAATTCAACTTCAAAATCATCCAAAGTTATTATACCATCACCTTGCTGTAGTAGACGACTAGCTCCCTACCACCAGAATTGTACTTCTCCCCCAAACTTATACGTGGAGAATTTCACATATTGCTCCTTTGGAACGTGCTAAGCTTGCAGAGCCCTTTCCATGGCTAAGAACCAGTTATCCACTTTAGTCAGATTAGTTGTACCCCTGAAAGTTGGTGGATTTACCTTCAGAAAAGCAGCCAATATCATTAGCCCTCCATTAGTCCCATTGCCACAATTTTTTCCATTGCCATTACTAGCCTGCTACTCCAGCATTCAGCAGTGGCCTGCATAGAAGAACCCATGTTCTCTAATGCGGCCATAAATTTCACCAGGTTATTGCCGGTCAGTTCTGGTTCCACATTACGTCTCCGTCCTCTCCCTCGACCACGTTCGCATCCACGAGACGCCATTCAGGTTCTGTTCACACCAAACAATTAATATTAACTTGATCAGTCAAAATATCTTAAGTCTAGTGCTTCAAAGTCCCAAAAGAATGCTCATGAACATGCTATGTTTATCAAGCAGATATCCTAAATAGTATTTACACATAATTCAGAGTAGGCTCTAAAGCATAGTCAGTCCATTCCTCAGGCTCTACGTGAATGAACTACTTTGATACCATAATATAACACTCTACCACACAAATCTGTATGCCATAGTTTTAAATCAAAGATGGCATGGCATTATGACGTATAAAAGCAAAAATACATACATATATTTGAAAGATAAAATATAGCTAGGAGCCTGTGAAGAAAGAAAACAAAAAAATGTCATACTGCACTTGAAAACGTTGAAGAAAACAAGCATGGTATATAGAAAAGTGCGAGACATATAAATATATACATAAGATTTAGAAAGATACATAACAACACTAGTCTCGACCTACAAAGATAAGGCCGGCTAGATAGTATAATACAACCTGTTTCTCCATAATCAACCTCTAAGAGGGATATATAGTTACAATATACAAAAATGGAGAATAACAACATCTAAAGCAAAATAAAAAGTCCCAAAAGATAGTCTTCGCATTCGAGAAGAAACCAGCACTCTCAACGAGGTACATCGCATCCTGCATCTATAAAATAAACAATTCCCAAAACGAGTGAGAACCAAAAGGTTCCCAGTAGGGTAATAATTTCAAATAGAGATAATGTAAAAAGATATAAACCAGCTAGGCAATTCTATACTCCGATCAACCCAAAGTTCAAGCCTAGCATCCTTTCTAAACCAAATAAGGTAATCAGAAACTAAATATCAGCTAATTAGTGCTCTCAAATTTCCAATTTTTCTCAATACAAGTCATTAGTATTCTCATTATCACAATGGTTTAAACTCAGTAATTTAGTATCAAAATTCAGTTTTTTACATCACATCAGGAACTACCGTCAGCGTCACCACCACTATCATAAGGGATCTGTCAGTTGTCCAAACAAATACAAAATAATAAAAAAATACACAAATAGAGAGAACAGATAGAGCAATTAGATCAAATAGCATATAGATACATTTATTCAATAAGGCAAGCCAAATACAAGATGCACACCTAATCAATACACACAAATGCAAATGAAAACATGTCTGCCCTATGGCCAATGAGTTCATCTGTCAGTCATACAGCCAAACCCGACATATCCGGTAGCAAACCTTGGACAGTCCTTCGGTGCGCGCATCCCCAAGAGGTATTCACTTCTCTTTGAGGAATCATCCGGAAAGGTATATGTGTTTGGCCACATCTTGCAATGGAGGATCAACAAATTTTTAAATCTCAACTCGAAGCAAGTGGGGCGAACCACTGCATCTATCCAGGGAGTTCCAATCCTCAACCCAAAACAAGTGAGGCGAACCACACCGTTGCATCTACTCAGAGAAGTATCATATCAATTAAATTTAATTCATTACACAAGCAGGATAACACACAGACCTCGCCATAAACAGATATTTAATTAATACACAAGCGGGATATCAATCAGACCTTGCTAATCCAGCCAATCAGGCCATACTCAGTCATCATTAATCTCATTGTTCATGTTTTATGTCAATTTAGTATTTAGTAAGTTCATTACTCACAAACTTTCATCAATATTTATTAACTTTAATCCACAATCTCATCCAAAATATCAATTTAATCCAATCTATATGTTCACACTCATTCCCGAGGCTAAAAACAAGTTGTCAAACCTTAATTAGGGGTTATGGAAGTTTATAAGCTGTCGAAAAAATCAAACAGTCAAAAACAGAGTTTAAATGTGAAAACAGGACTTATGCATACGCATCACCCTTATGCGTACGCATACCCCTCGTGAGTACGCACGAGCCTTATTGCCCATTCTGTGCTATGCGCACGCACCATAGTGTGCGTGGGTACGCATATCAGAAATTCTGGTTTTCTGCATAATCTCAGAATTCAATATTTTATACTAGTTCTCATTCATCCATATCTTTCTCTATAAAATTTTGATTTTTTCATTTTTAAACTATTTTAAAGATTTTTTAGCTAGCTTTGATTTGAGATAAATTTCGTACGAATCCAAGCTACGAGTGCCAAGTTATGGCGTGCCAAAGTTGTTCAAAATTCTATTTTTACCAATTTTATCAATTTGTCCACTTTCACCAAAATTCAGTTCAATTCATTTTCAAACCATTCTAAAACCTCTTCTATGCATCTCAGCACTCACTCATTATCTTATATCCATTCCACATCTAACCAAACAAGCTCCAACATAATCATTCCAATTTCATAATTTTTCCATCAAAATCAGACTAACAAGCTATTCATATAATCAAATCCTCATCAATCCAACAACAATTCACTCATGGCAAATTCATCACTTACCGTGTCTTACCATATAGGGGATATCTCACTCTATCTCAATTTTTGGCCTAATTCTCTACCAATCAATATATTAATGATCATACCACAACATTCATTTATAACCTTAAATCTATATAATCATACATAGCTCACCCAACACACAATTTATACAATTAACTATATCACAATCCATCATCAACATCTTCATTCAACGCTAATCTAGGGGCAACTAACCTAGGTTTTCACATAGTCTTACACAATGCCTATCCAAAATCAAGACCCGTACCTTCGTTGACGGCGGTCTCAACCTCGAAAACTCTTCTTCAGCAATTCCCATCTTCACCGGCTTAAACTCCACCAATTCCACACCAAAGTGATCCAAGGAGTCCAATCCTGTACAAAATTCACCAGGCAAGGTCCGCTTCACCTCAAAATCAATCTAAACAAGCTCTATTCCATCTAATCACAAAATTTTCACATAATTCATACCATGTTCATAACTCAAATTCAAACTAAACAATGGAAAAATATTCTCTTACCTTATTCTTTGTAGCCTTGGTTCAAAGCCCTACTAGAACTCAAGATTAAACATCCACTAAACATAAAAAAATTTGATTTTTTTTTCAACACCCAAACCAAAATAGAAAAGTAAAAAAGAAAAGAAGAACAGGGAAACAATTTCAAGTTTCTTACTAGAATGGTTACATTGAATCAAAGAGCACAGCAAGCGCGACGTGTGGCCGCAAACGAGTCTTCGATCAAAGCTACGGATTAGAAGTTATGGATAAAAGAAGGTGATGATGAATAGTATTTTAGGGCTTTTGGTTACTCTCTCCTTCTCTTCTCCGTGGAACTCAATGAAGAAAGAGAAAATGCTGAATCTTGGCTTGTACAGGGGAGTTATGTATGTAGACTTGGGCCCAACATAGGCCTAGTTCACTTGATTTAGTTTATTAGTCCAATTTTAGACCAAAATCTCTAAGATTAATATTTTAATTCGTATTTTAAATATTTTTATTTTTTAATTATGAAATTTTAAATTTTTAATCCTTTTTGTTCATAATCAATTTATTAGTTAATTATTTATTATTTAATTGGTTTTATGTATAAAGTAAAAAGGAACAACATAGTTTAATGGCAAGAGGAGCATGCAATAACAAGGAGGCTCTAGGTTCAAACCACATCTTCAACAATTTTAAAATTTTTTCTAGCATGATTCGGTTGGATACTGGACCAGTTGTAAATTTGGTTCATTAGTTTTTCAGTCGAACCGGTCAGTTTAGTCCGATTTTTACAACTATGTACTCATCAGGTATTTGTACTTGGTTATTGATATCTAATTCATCTTATTACAATATTATTTTAACAAAAATAGATCAATAAAATTACTTTATTACTTTTGCTGCGTGTTATGAATACATAAAAGTCTTTCACAATGTGTCTGATGTAAAAAGAACCTCTGATAAACATTCATATTTTTGCACCACCAAAGATTTTAAATTGCCAAATAAATTATGATGTTCTTTAACATACCAAAAGTCTCTCAACTCTAGATAATTAGACAAGGTCAAATGTCTGAATCTATAAAATGATACCTGTTTAATAAAATTTAAATATTAGCAGACAAAAAAGAAAAAAGAAAAACATAGTAACAAGAAAAGTATGGTCAAACAACATTTAAGCATGCATGTGTGTGGATCTTGTTGCTATGATTTCTCCTTAACTAAAAGTCAACGATAGATATAGGAGAAATTTAATTCAAATGATAATTAAGACAAACCTTATCTTCAAACATCTATCTTATTTATTGTTCCATTCAAGTCTGCCTCCAATAATTTTGTTTACAACAATATTAGGGAATCAAGAGGGTACTAGTAAAAAATCAGTCAAATGCCTGTGTGTGAATTCAAAACCTCTACGTGAATGGTGCTTATGCTAGGTATTAGGATGTTTCTTCTACTAAATATCAGAATGTTTCTTTTTCATACTAAATGGATGTTCTTTTATATATTTTATAAATTTTTTTAGGGATTGTTGGAAGCAGAGTTGCGTGATCCCCGCCCCTAATTCTCCAATGTATCATTCAGAATTTTAATTTGGGATGAGAAGCAATTAATATCAAATATTATAAATTAAAAACAAATAAAATTAATTAAATATAATTATAAATTAGTTAAGTTGTTTACTTTTTGGCTTACCACCGCTTGTTGCATATACTTTTCCTTTTGTTTATTGTAATTTTCTTTTATTTGAATTTTGTGAAGATCAGGTGTGCTTGTGTCTCCCGTAGAGAAAATTTTCATTCGAGGACATTCTTAATTTTACCAATACATTCTCCAACAATGAAAATAGAAGGGAGCATTTGCATGAGCAAAACCTACGCAACCTTGACAAGACTCTTTGCTATTGAGTATGTTATCAAATTGATCATTCCATTACAGTTTGATACCTCCATGTATGTCAAGTAAGCAAAGGTAATAGAAGAAGGCACCAAGTTTACCAGACTAAAACACTGTTTAAAAACTATCATTTCAAGATGTTGAAGAATGGGGTGAATTTCAAATCCTTCTTTGCATATATGATGAAGATCATGTAGCTGATATATATAGAGTAAGGTCCTTTATTCGTGTGCTAGTTGTGACTTCTCCTTCTTCACTAGAAACTCTATGATATCTTGAAATATTTCTGTAAAAGAACTCCATTATCCAACAGTTAGTGATTCCAAAAACCAATATGGAAATGTGATGACTTCAATATCAAATTCGGACACTGTAAGATGTTCAAGGTTCTTGTATTGGTCTTGTTTTGTAATATAACCTCAACATCATTATTGTTCACTATTAAAGCATTCAAGTTTGGAAATACCTGATGAATAAAAAAACAATACAGGTTTATATTCCATTAATTATTGTGTGAATATATACAACAGCAAAGAATAAAAATATCTCCAATTCTCTAACACGATATATTATTTATCTTCAGAGTTTCCAAAATACTTTTTTTTATAGAATGAGTGACTTTTTTTTCAAGTAATTAATTGATTACCATAAGATAATCAAAGAGAAATGACATTAAGTTATTACTATATTTGGCTTTTAGAAAAAAATGATAGCTACACTAAATAAAAATAGTGAAGTTCATAATTCTCATATAAATATTATCAATATAGTTTTCTTATGAATATTTAGCAACACAATTCAGCTACTTTATCTTATCTAATTAGATTCTTTACACAAAAATGAAGAAAGACGTTGGAAGTGCTTCAACTGTTAATGGCATACGAATATTAAGAGAAATGCAAATAACTTGCCAAAAGAAAATAAAATTAAAATAAATATTTCTATCATTTTACTCAAGTGACAATTAATAAATTAAAGGTGGACGACAATATGTATTCAATCAAGTTGTTCCCTAATTCAACTTTTGATTTTCATCATGTCATTTGACTCATGCTAATATGTATGGTTAAATTTCACAAAATGACATCATTTTTTATGGTAGACATCAAACAACACGAAGTGAAAAAATGTGTTGGGAAATAACATGATGCATGTGATGTGATGTAGTATGTTGAAATTATATGAAATTTATATCACTATTTATGATAAACATGTTATTTATTTTACAATTAAATTTGGACATCAATTTGAGCTTTACTGAAAATTTTTGCAGAATTGTTTTGTATTTGGATCATAACTTTGAATTATTTGTAGTGCTATAACACATGTTTCTTTGTCTTGTAGGAAAATTAAGAAAATTACTTGCAAATCTTATGAAGATCATTGAAGGTGAATCACAACTATTGATGAGGATGGCTTTTAGGTAAGGTTGCTATACTTCTGAAGTCCAAATATCTTTTTAGATAGAATCGGTTGAGACTAGTAGTGATGATAAGTTGATAACCTCAATATGGTAGAGCAACTCATTGAGCCATGATTATATGAAAGTTAATATGTCTTGTAGTAACTAGAGGAGACATTGCATGAAATACTTGAAAGGATGACACTTGAAATATCGGGCATCCCAAACACAAAAAGCATCAGTACTTATTTGGAGTTATTAAAGCCTATATTTGGTGAAGCCGCTAATTACTTAATGTGAAGAGTCCCTTTTATTGCATGATATATCGGATTCAGATAACATAGTTTGTAGTCCATATTATGATCATTGTTCTTATGTTGAACCAAGTTTACCGCGTGTTGCATATATAGGGGACATTTCACATAGAGGATTATTTGGAGAGGAAAAAGATTACGAAGTCCACATTAATTCAGCCAAAAACTTGAAAATTAGATAAACATTAGATGGAAAAGAAAGAACTTCTAAAAAAATTCAAAACTAGACAATCAAAACATCCAAAAATTAAAGTAAAAAAAAATATTTGAAAGTGAAAAAATAAAACTAATTTCAGGCATTGAATTTATAATTTAGGATTTAGAGTTTATAATTTTGGATTTAAAATTTAGAATTTAGGGTTGAGGGTGGCTGACCGATGACGACAGCAACGGGGTGGCGGGCGGCAGTAGTGGTGGTGAATGGTTGGTGGTATGGGTGAAATTATAGTATTAGAAAGATGGAAAAAATAAGTGAGAAGGATGAAAAGATAGAAAAAATATAAGTAACCAACTCTATATGCAGCCAAGAGGAGCCAACTTTTTAAAAACTCTAGTTTTTAAATTTCAAAAAACTAGTACGCGCTCTTCTCACCTCTCTTATTGCTGATCGTCATTTGTCATTCTCCTCGCTAGCTCATCTGCCTCGTTCCCATGCTGTCAGTGTTTGCTCTCCTCTACTTCTTCCACGCCTGTGCCTCCTCAGTTAGTGTGATCCCAACCGCCTTGGCTTTGTCATGGTCGCCGAGATGTCGCTACTCTGCCCCTCCGAATCCTCTCATTGCTGTACTGGATGTGCCTTTTCCTACAAATCCACTCACCGAATGTCGTGCTTTCCTCCTCTAACTCCTCTAGTTGCACCGCTGCCGCCTCTCTCACCAAATCCTCTCATCGTGCTGCCACTTAATTCTTCAACGTTTCCATCATTTTCTTTGCCAAATCTTTTTTTCTTCTTCTTCTTGTAGGTTTTGGATGATTTTTTTTACTAATTTAGGATGTGTCATTCTCTTAGGGCTCATTTTGGCCCATTTTTGAAGGCTTGAAGCTGGTTCAAGAGGCTATATTAAAGGAGCAACAACACATAGCAAAGGGAGCCATCTTAGATTAGGAACATGACATTTTAGGAGTAGTTTTAGGGTAGTTTAGTTTTAGGTTTTCTCTCATAGGGTTTTAATTAGGGTTTTATAGAATTTTATACTTCAAGTCTTGCTCTTGGATTTTGCAATTTACATTGTAAGTATTTCTTTAATTGTCTCTTCCAATTACCATACTTGTTCTACACTTGCTTCTATTTTACTTTCTTTTATCAATATATATTTGATTTTGCAATTTTGATGTTCTTGTTAATGAATTTGATGTTGATGCTTGTTTTATGTTTGTTTGAGTTGCCTTTATTGATTTTGATCATTTATGGTTTATAGCTTTTACCATTTTCCCTATTTTTCCATGTTTTGTTAATATGCATACTAGGTGTTTGATGAAATGTCAACCCTAGTTATGGGGTAATTTCCACCCCTTGGCTTGAGAAAAATGAGTTTATGGATTACTAGAGCTATAATGTCCAACATTTAGTGATAATTCTTGGGTTGTTAGTTGTTATTGTTACCACTAACGCTAGCTTTTTACTAAGGTAATTAGTAAGTTAGCTAGAATTTGTGGATTAACAACAATTATGCTCACTTGACTTATCCTTCGATGTTAAGGATTGACTTAGTGAGATTAATCAATCACAATTCTCATAGTTGTGGTTATGGCAAGGAAGGGATTCCATAACTCGTCCCAAGTCAAGGTTTCATTTATGTTTTGAACCATTTTTCAATCACTTTATAGTTTTACTTGTTTATATTACATACATAGTTCTTTTGTTCATTCCTTAGTTTATTAATTGCAATTTTGTCTTGTTCTTTTATCTCTTTATTATTCGCTTCCTTATTATTGACAACACCCTTTGCTTTTCCACAACCAAAATTGTGTGCGCTCATCGGCACTAGTTTCTAGGGAGAACGACCCGGGAGTCTAAATACTCTCGGTTTATATTTGCTTTGATTTGCGACTATCCTTTTGAATTGAATTTTGATTGAGAGGATCCATTTCTGATTTGGACTATACTCACAACGGAATTACTTTATCTAGTTTTTTGAATTGGCATAAATTCTCTCTTATCAGGTATCCGATATAACTTTTTTATATGTTTTTGGATATTTATTTTTTTATGTTTTGTATTTTTTTATTTTTATGTTTTATATGTAACACATTGTATTTTATTATAACAGAATTAGATCAATAACCGAAGTATTGATATACAACGAACATGGATATTTTGCATCTCATGAAACCCTGGTTTAACAATCTCTATTATATGCAAATATCAAAGAATTGTATATTATTTACATATGCTTGAATTAATCATGAATACACGAAATTATGATGAAGTTACTTCACAATCATAGACCTTTGTCAATAGATTCAGAGCATCCTCACATTTGTGAGAGACTTCAGCCGAATAAACGTCATTAAACCACTTTTGTATTGCGGACATGAACAACAACCAAGAACAAAAAAGTTTATAACAAAAGGATCAAAAGTTCTTTTTTTTCCTTTTATGCACATACCAAAAGATCAGAATTTTAAAGTTGATTTAAAATAAAATAAAAAGTTTAATTTTAATCATAATACTTCGCCATCAATAAAGAGTAAATTCAACATGCTTCACTATTTGGGTCTGCTACTTTACCATTATTTTTATCAGTTCCATCACAACAATCTATATATTATGTCAACAGAGTAAAAAGAAAAAAAATACTTCCTTCAAAAGTAGATGCCACTAATTTATTAATTTTAACTTTATTATAAAGCAGACAACACTTATAAGCTATTGTTAAAACAGAAGTAACAAAATCTTATAAATAATGTGGACTAAAAATAAATTAGAAATGATGACAAATTGTAATGAACTAGAGTATTACTGCAAAATCAACCAATATATCATGCAAACATGCACTGGTAGCAATTATTCTTTATTATTTGGATTTATGTTGACAATTATTACCACCAATGAACACGATAGAAATAGTAAACATGATAACCACCTTCAATTTCTCCATAAGAAAGTCAGCCTCACTGAGAACATCTCTAGCTTTTCCCTAAAAAAATTTAAAACAGGAATCATATGCTTCAATGTCCTTGTTAACAGCTTCAATATCCTTATCAAGAAGCTTATCAGACAATACACACATACAGTGAAAACACAAAGACTGCTCAACCTGGGATGGAACAATTCAATTACTTTTGAGTTTTTGGTCAATTTTTATGAAAAAAAAATATATGTATCTAAATAAAGATCATTTGATATGATAAATTTATTATTATTAGATGAAAAGAGAAATGTATCAATGACAATTGCAGAATACAAAACATTCTAAAATTAAATGTTATTTCTTCTTTATAAGTTTGAGTAATTTCTAATTCAGTTTCGTTTTTATTTTTTTGGTGGAACTAATGAATTTGCAGTTTCACCTAATGATTGCATTTGAGAAAAAGATCAAGATTTTTTAGATGTCCTAATAACAATAAACTAAGCTTTGAAATTTGTAAACATCTTGCAAAGAACCCAAGAAGAACCCCAAGGACAGAAATGTAAGCTCTTATTTCCAAAGAGCAAAAATTCCCCAAGTGTGCAGATTGTGCCTATATTCTTTATCACTAACATATTTAAAGACATCTAGGTTTGGGACAAAATTTCACTATCTCTGGCACCTGAAGATCTGTCACACTTAGAGGACATGTTATCGATAATACAAAAGAAAGGAAAAAAGCTAAGTATTAATAGATACTAAATAAAAGAATCATGTTTTAAATTAAGAAAGATATCCTTCACATGTGATACACGTACACTTTCAGATAGTTCTAAGTAAATAATAATGGCATAAAGACAATTTCTGAGCAGTAAGATTATTTTCCATTCTTCACAAAAATAGTATTTGCTAGAGTATAATTAGGATCAATTAGATTAATTAGCATCAATTATAATTATTTAGTATATCTGTTATTGTAGGATATTATTTCTTTATTACTTTGATTCGTCTAGCATCTATATATAGCCTTGTATATTGTATCAGTGGTCACCACACTAAATAATAGACCTTACTTTCTTCAGTTTAGTCTCTTGTTTCTAACATAGTATCAGAACCTGTTTTCTTTTTCTCTCCATGAAAATTAGTTTATAGTTCTTTTTTTTTTCTCTTCCGACAGTATTCTGTTCTTATTTTCACTCACTTTCTTGACATTTTCCTTCGTCACCAACCATACCATTGTCTTCGTCTCATCGTTCAAAGTACACAAAGCCCAGCCCTACCACCGAATATTACTGGACGCGCCGCCATACACCGCTGCAAGGTCATTGTCCGCTTCCATGGTTTTTCTCTCTCTAGACGCTTCTAGCACCGTTGGATCTGCGGCAATGATCAATGGTCCAGGAGCCTCACATGTGTCAGGCATCAACACCTCCCACCAACCCGCATTCCAACCCGCGTGTCACCCGGCCTGACCCGATGGTTTGACCCGCATGCCAAGCCACTCGTTGACGTGTCTGTTGACGTCGCAAATAGTATGAGCCCTCCTAAGATTTTTTTGTGAGATCTTTTCAATTTTTTCTGCCGTTTCCTCATTTTTTGCTCTAATATTGCAGTTTCTTTCCTTTCTTTGTCTTTATAGAAAAATCAGATGTTTTTCAGCCTATTCTTATTATTCTCAATGGCTTTAACTATGCTCATTGGGTTGAAGCTATGAGAGGATCTCTTAAAGGGTGCAAGTTATGGTGCTATGTGAATAGTGATGTTGTTTGTCTTATTAAGCTAACTGTGACTGAAAAATCAAAAGATGAGACTCCAAATTTAAGAAGGATGTTGAGAAAGACTTTGCAGAGAAATTGAAAGATTGGAATAGTAAAAATCATTAGATTGTCACTTGGTTTGCAACACCTCTACTCCAGACATTAATTTACAGTTTGGACATTTTGAAACTACTAAAGAAGTATGAGATTATTTGTCAAAACTTTACACTATATCTGACCTCTCCCATCAGTACCACCTGCTAAAGAGCTTCATAGTCTTAAGCAAGAATGTGGACAAGCGATTTTTTATTTTCTTGCTCAAATAAAAATTAGGGTTAAGTACTGTTTTCATCCTTAAGGTTTGAGACCAAAATCAAAGTCATCCCCGACCTTTTTTATTATTAAAATCATCCTCAACGTTACAAAATGTTATAAAATCATGTTTTTCTACTTTAATTTTATTTTTTTACCAAATTATCCTTAATAATTAATATAAATAATAAAAATAATATTAAAAAATAAAAATAAAACCCTTTTCCCCTGCATCCCACTCCTATATCTCTTCCCTTTCTTCTCTTCCCATCCCCTTCCTCATACCCCCCACCCGCAGTGAAGTTTGGATCCAAAGCAATGGCTGCACTCACTGTCTCCACCATAGACGGGGAATTGGATGGCTGTGGTTGTTGTCAATGAACCAAAGGAGGCATAAGCTTTTGGTGGTGAGAGATTAAGAACGGGTGCCCTGCTATAAGCTAATGTGGAGGAGTAACTGCATGCAATGGGAGAGGGAAGGTAACACCGGGAGGAGGGATCACACGGTGGAGTTAGAGTGCATTGTGGTGGTTGTGTGTGAGGTCGAGAGTGATGGTGGGAAATGGCGCGGAAGCTGATAGCGTCGCCATTGATGAGTAGGGCATTGATGAAGAGAAGTATATGCTGAAGCTGCAAGGGTTTTGTTGGACGATTATGAGGTTGATTCTGATAGTAGCATGGCTGCTGCGGCTAAAGTCGTGTTTGCCATGGCTTTCCTGAAAGGAAGGTCAGAAGAAGGAAGCTTGGGTTCTTCTAAGTTTGGGGGGAGGGGGGGAAAAGGACGATTTATAGCGTTTTGTAACGTTGAGGATGATTTTAATAACAAAAAAAGTTTGGGGACGATTTTGATTTTGCCCTCAGACCTTAGGGACGAAAAAATACTTAACCTTAAAAATTATTTGGGATAAATTGATCTCTTATGAGCCTGTTCTTAAAGATTCAAATGATGCTAAGGCATATGAGCATTATTGCAACCGAACACGTCTCATACAGTTTCTTATGGCACTTACTAATGACTACGAGCCGGTTAGAGCTTCTCTTCTTCATTAGAATCCTTTGCCTAGTCTTGAAGATGCCCTTAATCATATTAAGTATGAAGAAACATGCCTAGGATTAACTCACTCTAAGAGTGAGACTACCTTTGTTGTCACAGACAGAAAGGGTAAATTTTATGGAAACCATAACCGTTTTGGGCACCTTTTTTCAAACTATCCTTCTATTAAATGTCTGAAAATACAAACAGAAATATCACATTGGCTCCAATTGTCCAAAATTGTGCTGCCATTATTGCAAGATCTTAGGCCACTTGATTACCACCTGTCCTACTCACCCACCACATTCAGATCAGAATAAGTATCATTCTTGTCCAAACTACTCTAAGAATATGCCTGCTTCTATTGTTGTTGCTGCTGCTAATGAATCCACCAACTCTGCTTATCTCAACCTACCTTCTGTCTCTCCATCCAATATTGAGTCTCTTCTTATGTAACTTCTTTCATTCTCCACTGCTCTTTCCACACCTCTAGAGATTATAAATGGCATTTTGATTTTGGTTGTTTTAAGCACATGTCTCCTTTGTGTCATCTTTTCTCAACTTTGTCTACTACTACAAATACACCTTCTGTCAATATAAGGGTTTTATTTCACAGTAAAATCTTAATCTCCCTAATACTTATTTTACTCCAAAATTAAAGTTTAATCTTATCTTTGTTGGTCAACTTGTTGATCTCGATTTTGATGTCAATTTTTTTTTATTTTTGGTTATCGTGTCCAGGATCATCAGACGGAACAGATCATCGGGACTAGATGTAAGGTCAGAAGATTGTTTGAGCTTGAAAATCTTCATCTTCCTTTTATGTCAAATCTCTGTGTTATTTTTTTTCTGTCTATTCTTCACTTATGGCACCGCCATCTTGCCCATAGCTCCTTAGAAAAATTGCATCCTCTTATGTCTAGGGGTGTTTTAGGTCAAGTTAATAATGAGTTTTTTTATTGCATTTGTTGTCAAATTGCAAAACAACCGGCTTTAACTTTTTATAATAATTCATTGCTTGCTTGCTCTCTTTTTGGTCTTATTCACTCTGATGTTTGGGACCTGCTCCCACGGCTTCTATGGGAGGGATTCGATACATTGTCGCTTTTATTAATGATTATTTACGTTTTACTTGGGTTTATTTTATGACTAATCGATATGAGCTACCTCAGATTTATATTAACTTTGCCACTATGATTAAAACTCATTTTTCCAATGTCATTAAACTTTTTCATCGCGGTAATACTATGGAATGTCATAACTCCAAACTTTTAAATTTTCTTGCTAAATATGGTGCTTTATTTGAGTTTTTTTTACGCTGATACATTTCAACAAAATGGACAGGCTGAATGCAAACACCGTCACATTCTTGACTCTGTTCGTGCAATGCTTATTTCTTTTTCGTGTCTTGAGCATATTTGGGGTCAAACTGTTCTCTCTGTTGTCCATGTTATCAATAGACTTCCTTCTTCTATTCTTGTTAACATTACTCCCTTTGAGCATCTTTATCATAATTCTCTAGATTACAACTCTCTTTGAGTTTTTGGTTGTGTCTGTTTTGTTCTTCTTCATCCTTATGAACATAATAAACTTGAACCTCGGGATCACATGTGTTGTTTCATTGGTTAAGGCATTGAATACAAGAGTTACCGTTGTTGGGATCCTATCTCTTGACGTATTCATATATCTCATCATGTTGTATTTTGGGAGCATCACATGTTCTCTAATTTCTCCTCATTTGTGTCCATTCCCTTTACTCAGTCACCATTTTTCACTAACCTCGATATTAATCTTTTTCCTAGCGATGATTATACAGGTTTTATGTCAAGTCATCCTCTCGAGCCTCTCATTCTTTCGCCTTCTCCACCTCCTGATAATTCCATACCGGACGATGATCTTACCCTTGCTACCATGCGTCCTCCTTCTACTCGTTTTTCTAGAGTGAGAAATTCACCTCGTCATCTTCTTGATTATCATTGTTTTTCTAATATTCTTTGTCACCATGAACTTGAGTCATTCTGAGAAGCCTACATCAATCTTAATTGGCATCAAGCAATGCAGGAAGAAATTCAAGCATTAGAAAAAGCACACACTTAGAACTTGGTTGATCCTTCTTTTGATAAAAAAAATTGTGGGTAGTAGATGGGTATACAAGATCAAGACTCGCTCTGAAGGTTCTATTGACCATTATAAGGCATGATTGGTTGCTCAAGGATGTACGCAAGAGTATCGTATTTATTATGAAGAAACTTTTGCTCCTGTTGCTCGTCTCACTTCTGTTTGTGCTCTCGTTGCTATTATTGCGGTCAAAAAATGGTCTCTCAATCAGATGGATATGAAGAATACTTTTCTTAATGGGGAATTGAAAAAGAAGGTCTCTATGAAACCAGCTCCGAGATATCATTCTCCTTCTATCAAAGTTTTTCTTCTTTATAAGACACTTTATGGTCTTAAGCAAACTCCTCGTGAATGGTTTGAAAAGTTTAGTACCACTATATGCAATCTCAGTTTTACTTGCAACCTTTATGAGAATGCTCTCTTTATTCGTAAAAGTGAATGTAGAATTGTTCTTCTACTTTTGTATATTGATGACATGATCTAGCTGGAGATGATGTTGATGATATCATTGATCTTAAAGCATCCCTTCACTAAACTTTTGAGATGAAAGATCTTAGTTCTCTCAGTTATTTTTTTGGCCTTGAAGTTATATCCTTTGATAACAGTATCTATCTCTCCCAAGCTAAGTATGTTTCTGATATTCTTACTCGAGTCGACATTACCGATAGTCACATTGAGTCTACTCCTCTTGAACCTAATGTTTGGTTTACTCTTATGGATGGCATTGTTTTGGATAATCATACTCTTTATCGATAGTTAGTTAGAGGTCTCATCTAATTCACTATCACACGACCAGACATTGTCTATCTAGTTCATGTTGTTAATCAGTTCTTGTCATCTTCTCCTACTACTCATTATGCGGCAGTTTTTTGCATTCTTTGCTACATTAAAGGTACTTTGTTTCATGGCCTTCATTTTTCTGCGCATTCATCTTTAACCCTTCAAGCGTACTCAGGTGCTGATTGAGTCGGTGATTCCACTGATAGTCATTCTACTACTAGTTATTGTTTGTTTCTTGGTGACTCTCATTTCCTGGCGAGCTGGTGGACGAAATTGTGATCCATATTCTTTAAATTGTACTCCTTGTACTTTTATGGAATTTGAAATTGGCACGAGTGAACACAACTCCGTTCAACTAACCAGCAAGTGTACTGGGTCGTCCAAGTAATAAACCTTACGCGAGTAAGGGTCGATCCCACAGAGATTGTTGGTATGAATCAAGCTATGGTCACCTTGTAAATCTCAGTTAGGCAGATAAAATTATGGAATTTAGAAAATCAAATAATAAAAAGAAATAATAAAAGGGATACTTATGCAGATTCATTGGTGGGAATTTCAGATAAGCATATGGAGATACTGTATGGCTCAAGGACGCCTACTTTCCTACTGCTTCAACTCAATTCTTCTTACTCCTTTCCATGGCAAGCTGTGTATAGGGGTTCACCGTTCGACGATGGCTACTTTGAATCCTCTCGGGAAAATGGTCCTCTGCGGCTATCACTCGCATGGCTAATCGTCTAAAGGCATCACACTGGCTGAAGGCTACATCCCATCCTCGCAGTGAAAACTACGCTCACGCGCTCTATCACAGCACGGCTAATCACTGGTTGGTTCCCGCTCCTACTGGAATAGAATCCCTTGATTCTTTTGCGTCTGTCACTAACGCCCAGCACTTGCGAGTCTGAAGCACGTCACAGTCATTCATTACCGGAATCCTACTCGGAATACCACAGACAAGGTGAGACTTTCCGGATCCT
>NC_029773.3:69882558-69884390 GCF_000817695.3 Arachis duranensis | reverse complement strand
GGGGCCCACTTGGTGTGTGCTTGGGCTGAGCTTGATGAATTCACGTGTAGAGGCATTTCTTGGCGTCAAACTTTAAGTTATGACGTGTTTTGGGCGTTTAACTCTGGATCATGACGTTTTTCTGGCGTTTAACTCCAGACAGCAGCGTGTACTTGGCGTTCAACGCCAAGTTACGTCGTCAATTTCCGAATAAAGTATGGACTATTATATATTGCTAGAAAGCTCTGGATGTCTACTTTCCAACGCCGTTGAGAGCGCGCCAATTGGAGTTCTGTAGCTCCAGAAAATCCATTTCGAGTGCAGGGAGGTCAGATTCCAACAGCATCAGCAGTCCTTTTGTCAGCCTTTTTCAAAGTTTTGCTCAAGTCCCTCAATTTCAGCCAGAATTTACCTGAAATCACAGAAAAACACACAAACTCATAGTAAAGTCCAGAAATGTGAATTTAACATAAAAACTAATGAAAACATCCCTAAAAGTAGCTTAAACTTACTAAAAACTATCTAAAAACAATGCCAAAAAGCGTATAAATTATCCGCTCATCACGAGCCAAGAAGCAAATATTCACTGCTCGATCAAGCATCGAAACTAAATACCGTTCTCTCGCTGACACCACTACTGAGGTTGTCTCGATCCGTTGGCTTTTCGAAAACTTGGATGCCCTTCAGTCGTCCCCAATTGATGTTTATTGTGAAAACCGCAGTGCTATTCAGATTGCCTATAATGACATTTTTTATGAACGCACCAAAATATTGAGATTGGTTGTCACTTTGTCCGGTAACGTCTCTTTATTGATAATGTTCGTCTCGTAGCTGTTGGGACTCTGGACCAAACTGCTGATATCTTCACGAAAACTCATCATTCACTCATTTTCGGACTCTAGTGTCCAAATTCAAAATAGTATCCTTAGTTCCCACTTGAGTTTAAGGGAAAATGTTACGGTATAATTAGAATTAATTAGCATCAATTATAATTATTTAGCATATCTGTATATTTGTTATTTTGATTCTTCTAGCATCTATATATAGCCTTGTATATTGTATTATTAGTCACCACACTAAATAATATACCTTATTTTTATCAATTTAGTCTCTTGTTTCTAAGAGTCTTACAACTTTAAAACATTTGTATCAAACAATAACACAAAAATCATGTCAACTTGCATAACATACAACAAAGTATTTTTAATCAATACAGATTGGAGATATAAGCAATTATGTAAGCTTTTAAAAAAATAAAAAGAAAAAAATCACAAAAACTCACATGGACATAGCTTCATTGGGATCGAGGCATGATGAACACCATTCAAATACTGTCAAACAAATCATTTTCCCAGTCATAGCCATTAGTTTGTGAACTTAATAAGTTCAAAGGGTATGATAATTTTTAATAATAACAATGTATAGTAACTTTCAAAAGGAATCTGGATATAGTCAAATAACAAAAAATAGTTATATATCATTGTCAAATCTCATGTATGAAATTGTAATAATTGTAGAATATTTGAATGTCTTTGTTTAGCAAAAAAAAAAAAATCAATTCATAAAGAATAAAATAATACTAAGTTAAGTAGATAAGAAAAAAAATTACAAAATTCAGAATTTAGAAAATTAATGAAATTTTGGAAGGGTTTTGTGGGTTTGTGTTTATTTTATTGAGTTTTTTAGTTAGTGAAAATTTAAGAAGGCCAATTATCTGAGTTCATCTCATCTATTAATCCAATATGTTATATATTATTACAATTGAGTTTGGATTTGAATCCAAATTCTCTAAGATAGTTGAGTTAGAACATAAAAATATCAACCAATTGAATAACTAATAATACATATATAAA
>NC_029773.3:69868848-69882542 GCF_000817695.3 Arachis duranensis | reverse complement strand
ATTTTCTAATTTATTATATAAATGTATAAAATATATGTGCATGTTGTGCGGTCAAAATATAGTTCTTTTCGAAATTGAAGGGTGAGAAAAACATTCCACTATAAGATAATCAAATACTCTATATACTAACAAGAATTTGCTAATGAACTGAGAAATGTGTCCAATTGGTATTCTCAATAAGTTGCGATTCAAAGAAAAACTTACTTGCACATACATACTGCATGCAAATAGAGGGCTTGACTTTGCAGAAGACCTTAATTTTTATTTGAATGCGAGACTACCTATTCACAAAAAATAATAAAATCAAAATATATATCTGCCCTTAGTATGTAATTTCTATTGCACGGTTTTTATCAGTTCACTATTTTTTATTTAAAGCCTCTATAAACGTACTAAATAGGAGAAAGTTAGAAGATATATATAGAAAGGAAATTTAAATTAGTCTAATTGTCTTACATATGTAAATTTTATAATCAGATAAAAAGAATGAGATATTTTACAAATTTCTAATGATAGTGTATGCGATGCAAAAATCACAATTAATGAATTTTGTAATTAAGATTATGCTCTATATATTAGTCATGATCATGATTAGTAGCCTTCTTCCTACTTACCACTTAATCAGAGATTCAGATTAATGCAAAAGGAATAAATAAAATATAAATAAAAATTAAGGGTATATAATTGGCAGACTTTATGATCCTTTAACTGCATATGACACACTTGCAACAACGAGGATTTTAACTTTAAGGGAAAATAGAAACAAATTTAATGGTATAGTTTCAAATTTATTGCATACCTGATTATCTTTGAATAATTGTTCAATAGTAATATTAAGATCACCTTTCCACTGCTTTCTTTGATTTTCCACTTCAACTGTCCTCAGATATGGTGCTATAATGGATCCTGGTGAGAAAACCTCCATTTGAGGACATGCTTTGACAATGAACCATATCAAAGATGGGAATATGAGTGCATGTTTCCCATAGCAAAAGCTTCTCAAACTAATTAGAGTAGAGAGTTCTAAGTATTCCAAGTTCTCAAATATGATATCTTCATCTGCTTCTTCATCATCAACATTCACAACATCCTTTATCATCTCACAATTTCTTACTATCAACTTTTCTAGTTGCATTAAACTTTTAGCAATGGAGGATGTCATCAAATGAGTCATCCCTTTGCAGTTTTCAACATACAACTCTTTCAAACTTTGGAATGACACTGACGATGACACCACGCTTACCATATTAGGACAAGCGCTAATACCTAAACTCTCAAGATTTTGAGGGGCAAGTTGATCAGCTAGAGATTCTTCGTGCCAAATATGTTTGAGATGCTCCATTTCAAAAAGCTCCAATTTCCTCACTTGTTGAGCAATCCTTGTACTGCAATGAGCACTTTCTTCAACAGGAAACAATGTTTGCATAGAACTTTGTCTTACTTGAAGACCCACTACATTGGGAAATATTTCAAGTAAATCATTCCACCAAGTAAGCTGTGTGTCATAAAGACATTGCATGCGAAGAGTTTCTACTTTTGGAAATTTAGCTTCTTCCATGTGGTCATTGAGTATCATCATTGCATCCTTGCCATTTAGTGCCAATTGTTCCAATGAGTTGCGGTTTAGCTGAAATACCAAATACCCAAAGCAAATAAATTTCTCATTTTGTCCTAGTTTGTTTTATTTTGTTTATTTAAAAGTATAGTCCGATTTTGTTTTGATTAATGCATATGAAGATAAACACAAAGTCACATAATAAACATAGAAAAGAATCATTGAAGGTAAACATTTGTATCGTGAAGGTAAACATTTGTAGTGCCTCACAGCGAAATACATTTAATATCTTTAATGAGGGGCACTCTAAAATAAACCTTCCTAAATAAAAACTCTTGAGCTTTTCCAGTTGCATAAATTGTAAGAAACTCAAGTAAGGGAAGCTAAAGTTGATTTCAATTGTTTCTTTCTCCATTGAAACAATTTCTTCAACTCCACAAGAAACTACATTAAGCCATTGAAGATGTCTGAGATCTTGGCTTACGGACAGTGGAAACAGATACAACAAGCTTTTGCATTCAACAACATCAACTATGCACAATTTCTCAAAACTAACAATTTGGTAAGTGTCCATATGTGCTTTAATTTCGGTAAGCCAGACAAGATTAATTTTTTCAATTTGCTAGCTTGATTCACTTTCTCTGCTCCATTAGACTTCATTCCTTTCACATCAAACAGTGTTACTAATGAATCACAATTCCGTACTTCCAGTTCTTCTAATTCATGTAGAACTTGCAATGTGTTTGACGTAAAAAGAACATCTGACAAAAACTCACATTTTTGCACCACCAGAGATTTTAAATTGCCAAATAAATTATGGTATTCTTTGTCATACCAAAAGTCTCTCAACTCTGGATAATCAGACAGGGTCAAATGTCTGAATCTACAAAATGATACCTGTTCAATAAAAATTAAATATCAATGGACATAAAAATGGGAAAAAACATAATAACAAGAAAAAGTATGGTCCAATAACATTTAAGAATGCATGTGTGTGGATTTTGTTGCTATCATTTCTCCTTAACTAATAGTTAATGATAGATACAGTAGAAATTTAAATTAAAACCAAAATTAAGACAAACCTTATCCTCAAACAACTTGTTTATTGTTCCATTCAAGTCTCCTTCCCAAAAATTTTGTTTATTGTTTTCTTCTATTTGAACTTGCTGAAGATCAGGTGTGCTTGTGTCTCCTGTAGAGAAAATTTCCATTCGAGGACATTCTTTCACCAATACATTCTCCAACAGTGGAAAGAGAAGAGAGCATTTGCATGAGCAAAAGCTACGCAACCTTGGTAAAGACACAAGTTCAAGTGTCTCCAAGCTGGAGAATACAATTTCTTTGTCTTTCTCATTTTCATTTGCATTCATTATATCTTGTAGTAAATTGCATGACTCAATTTTCATTGTTGCGAGGTTGACAAGACTCTTTGCTGTTAAGCATGTTATCAGATTGATCATTCCATTACAGTTTGCTACCTCCAAATGTCTCAAGTAAGCAAAGGTAACAGAGGAAGGCACCAAATTTACCAAACTAGAACAATGGACAACAGCTAACTGTTCAAGATGTTGGAGAACAGGGTCAATTTGAAGTCCTTCTTTACATATATGATCAAGGTCATGTAGCTGATTTAGAGTAAGGTCCTTTAGTCGTGTGCTAATTGTGACTTGTCCCTCCTCAATACCGATGCTTTGATCATGAAATATCTCTACAAAAGAACTCCATTCAACAATTAGTTTTTCCAAATTCTGCGCATTTTCCAAAAACCAATGTGGAAATGTGGTGCCTTCACTTTCAAATAAAGACACACTCAGATGTTCAAGTTTGTCGTATTGGTCTTGTGAATACATGCTTTGCAATATAACCTCAACATTATTATTGTTTACTCCCAAAACTTTCAAGTTCCCAAGTACCTGTTGAATGAAACAAACCAAATATGATTATTTTAGAGATATTTTTATATACACCACGAAAAATGAGTGATTTTTCTTTCAAGTTAATTGATTACCAAAAAATAATTAAAGAAAGAAAATATGTAATAAAAACACAAGATAAATAAATAGCTATAATCAAATATGGAGGGAGTACTTGTTCATTGTTGTTATTTTTTGTTAAACTTTTTTGTTTGGTGAGAAGTTGATTTTTTAGGTTATTAAACGTGGATTAGTAGAAAAAGAATTGTTATGTACCAGTTTAATTTTTTTTTTATTGAAAAAATACAGGAACATTTAATTACAAGAAATAAGGGGTTTAGCCATGGAAAAAATTATGGCTAAACTCTAAGATAATAGTAGCAACTATATATTGGCCACGAAAGAATATTTATGGTTAATCCGGGGGTTGTATTTTCAATTTGTCACTATTTTAGAGTTATTAGCCACAGTTTTAAACATCGTGGAGACTTTCAAAGAGTCACGATTTGTATATCATTACCCACGCGTAATGCCGTGGCTAAATAAAAATAATCAAAACAAAAAGTATAATTCTACCACACTTCATCTATAGCTAATTTGTGCAGACTGGATTTTGCAGTTACAATTTTTTGTGTGGCTAATATCGGCTTATTTAATCACACTATTTTCGTTGCTAACTCACACTATTTTTCACATACAATCCACGACTAATTTGTGCTAATTTATTCTAATTGAACAATTTTATTAAATTAAAATTATATTTATATATATATAACATTAATAACAAAAATCAAATTTTTTAAATATATAATATTTAACATTTTTTTATAACAACAACAACAAATAAAAAAATTCTAACATAAATAAAAAAATTCTAACATCTTCTAGAATAAATATATTTAAAATTTCAATAATTACTTATTAAATAAACCAATTAAATGTCTGACATATCACTGAATAGACTAAACACTTTATCACTATATTTTGATAACAAAAATTTGTGCGAGCTGTCAACTGGATTTTAGTTTCTTCATATCCATAACTTTTTCTCTAAAGTTTCAACCAATTTCTCTAAATTTATCATATGTTGCTTAGATATGTTGCTGGAGACTCTTCCTGCCAAAATCTACCGGACATACAGCACTACTAAAACCACACACACATTCTACATTTTCAGCATCAAAGACATTTTCAATTTATAGCATTGCTCTACGGGCCATTATACCCAGAAACCACCATACTAATAAATTCGCGCCATTATATCGACCTTGTCGATGCCCATAAGATTTATCATGAGTTTTTCATCATTTTTCAAATGCCAAACTTGAATTGTCGTCATTGTGTGAGTTGTGATTTCTACCGTGAAAGTGTCTACAACCGAATACAAAATTGAATAAAATAAATAAATCAAATATTAGAACTCAAAAAATTATGAAAAAAATATTGAAATTGCATATACCTTTTGTAAACCCCGCTAAAAATGGTAAATAATTAGTTAATAAATTGTATTTTAATTAGAAAAGTTAAAAATGTAAAACTAATATCAAAATAGGATAGAGCTCGTCGAAACGAGAATTTTAATACCAATTTCAAAAATTTGGCCCAAAATTAGACCGGAAAGACTGAACCGGTTGAACCGGGGTCCAAATCAGACCCGTGGGTCCAACCGGACCCATACTTAAAAAGGGGACAGAAGCTCTTCTTCCCCATTCTTCATCAAACACGCCAAACAGGTTGGGGAAGGAAGAGAGCTCCCTAACCCTCACTCAAACTTTACCTCTCAATAACTTTTGATTTGGAGCTCCGATTGACAAACCATTTGCGACTGCACTTTCACCGCGACGAGCTCTACGAAACTCATGAAACAATTTGGTAGGAAACTCATTATTTCCTTCTCAGCCAGCTTCCCCTAATTTCGAAAATTCATAAACAATTAAGTTAAAAATTGTTCAATTCTTGTGTTCTAGGTTCAAGTTAGCTTCCGGGACTTATGGGTTCAAGATATTGAGCATATGGGTATGGTAAGGATACCCTAACCTAGGCTTAATCTTGTATTTATTATGAAAAAACTGAAATTGGAATATGTATATGTATTAGGAGTAGATTAAGTGGGTATATATGCATTGGAATTTAATTGGGAATATTTGGAGGCTTGTTGGTGATCAAAGCTTAGTTTGTGGCTGTTTTACTTGAGCTTGGAGGAGCTGTAATTTTGTGTTGAGAGGATGCCTTGGGTGAATTAAGTGATCGGTCAAGTTATGGTTTAAGTTTCGCACGTTTAATATTTACGGTGTTGTAAAAACTTAGGTTAGAGGAACCATAGGATAAGTTAAATTGTTTGTTGTATTTAATGATTAGCCTTGTAATGTTGTTAGAATAGATTTGTTGGTGGATATATAATGGAATTATGAGGTGTGGAAGTTATTAATGGTGTGCTCTTATATTTATTTATGATGGATTAGGATTGGTGTTTGTTAATAAGGATGTAGAGTTGTGTTGTGGTGGTATTGCATATGCTGTAAATAATTATGTAATGATCGGAATTACATGAGACCAAGCTTGGGTTAAACTTGGAAATATAAGAAACTAAACTAGAAAATTTGGGACCTTTTTGTTAAATATACAATTTATGAAAAATTTTTAAACTTAGGTTGTTAAATCTGTCCAGCAGCAGAAAATGTCAAACAGGACAACAACTTGTTTGTCTTGTTGCGACTTCTACGAGTTGAGTTTTGGAGCAAAACTAATTTTGTTATAAAATTTTATTAACTTTCTTTATTTCTATAAAACTTCAAAATTTTAAGAGTTGAATATTGGGAGTTGTGAATTTTTGAATATTAGTGGTCAAAGCTGAAAAGAAACAGATTTCAGCAAGTTATGCACCAACTTCCAATGCTTGTAACTCTTAGAATTAAATAGCAATTGGGTTACAACCAAGACACACTTGTTTCTGGATGAACTAGGAGTTCCCAAACCAAAATTTAGCTTAATTGAAATTTTGTAATAAAAGTTATTCAAATTGAAAGGTACTAAGCTTGTTGGTTTCTAAAATAGATTTTGACTCCTTTTTACTTAACTTCCAAGTAATGTAACTTCTTCATTAAAAATGGTATTAACTCAGAACCAATTGAGAAAGAAACCTGGATGAGTAAAGTTTAACTACATTAATTTTTTAAGTCATTGGATTTAACTTGGATTTTATATTGAATTTTGAATATCACATGCTGTTGCTATTTTTCTGGTTTTATGCACTGCAGAGCAGTCACGGTTTTTCCTTTATTCCTGAGGCTAGAGAAATCCAAAATTTATTATCTTTGGTTTGTTAGAAAGCTTATTTCAAGATGAATTCCTGAACATAAAATTTGTGCAATTCCGAGTTCATTTGTTATATTAAAAACAGAAAAGAAAATAGAGTGTCGAGGATGTCTTAGTGATAGTCATGGGTTCGAGAAGTTAAAGTTTAATCTTCGTGTGATGTGATTGATTTAATGTTAGAGTTGGGTTAATTTTAAGATTATTCGATATTAAGAAGGTTGAGAAGAGTTTGATAAATAGTTTGGTCAGGACCCGAAAAGGGTAATCAAGATGAATTATAAGGGAATGATGATGAAAAATGTGAAAGGGAGGTTGTTAATAAAAGGAGTTAACATGCCATGGCTTGATGAATGATTAAATAATGATTATGACTATGAAATGGCTTATGAATGATGATATCTGAGATATGAGTTTCCCTGGGTAAAAACTGTGGCTCGCCACCATGTGTTCCAAGTTGATTCTCGATACTCTGTTAACCCTACGTCGTAAGGGTGACCGGGCACGTATAAATTTCCGGGTATGGATAACCCCCATTGAGTGATTTATATGATGATCGAATGTGAACTTTATGCATAGACTCTTGGGGATGAGCGACAGGGGATAGTCTAAGGTTTTTGGACTTGTCGGGTTAGCTGGATAACCGACAGATGGGCCCCATCAGCCATAGGATAGGCATACATCATATGCATTTGTTTGTTTTGATTGCTATGCATTTCCTGAGTTTGCCTAATTGATATATATCACCTGCTATCTGTTATACTTGCTATTTGTACTATCTGCTCATTACTTGTGCGTGACCTTGTTTGGTTGCTTGTTTCTGTTGCATTGTGGATGATAGAGGGATGGATGAAATGGAGAAATGGTTTGGTGTTAGATTCGGATTGAAATTGAGTAAGTTAGGTAGATTTAGAATACCTACCCCTATTTATAGCTTTTAATTAGTAATTAAGTTGGATAATTGTATAACGGAGTTCTATGATTGCCTATGGTATTTTCAGGACCTTATTTATTATACGCGTGGCACTTTTACCATGTTGAAAACCTCCAGTTCTCATTCCATAATGTATTGTTATTTTTTAAACACAAGTCGAGAGGCTTCTCGCTAGGCGTCTGGATCCTGGAAAGCGAAGTAGTCCTTGGGTGTATTTTGGCTTCTGGCTATATATATGTATATATATGTTTAGCTTACTCTCCAAGTAACTTATGTATGCTGCTCCTTTTAGAGGTTGAGGGAGAGATAGGAGTTATTTTGATATTATAGTGTATTTTGGGATATTTTGAGAATACTTCTGTATGTTTATATGTATATATATATCCTCCGGCTAGCCTTAGCTTCGCAGACTGAGTCAGGGGCTAGTTATGCTGCTTCCTTGGTTGTCCTTTATTCTTTTGCTTATCTTTATCATGTTCCTATTAAGTTTTTTAGCACGCAAGTAATCCTTTCCTGAGCGTTGAGCTTTTTATTTTGCGATTTTATTTTACCCATTTTTCAAGGCTCCTAGTTAAATATCTTTTTCATTATTATTATTATTATATATATATATATTACTATTCTTAGAGGTCGTCATACCTTACTATCTCAGTCTTATGACTTAATCATAATACTAAGTATGGTAGGGTGTTACATTATGGTATCAGAGTAGTTCGTTCCTATAGAGCCTGAGGACATACTGAATATGCTATTGTGCATTCTCTGTTTATGTGTCTATGTGCTATTAGGATATCTAAGTGATATGTGTAGCATACATGTTCGTGAGCATGCATTTGGGACTCTTAAGCACTAAACCTGAGATATTGAGACTGATCACCTTAATATCAATTGTTTGGTGTGAACAGGGACCAAATGTTGACTCGCGGATCCGAGCATGGTAACTGGAAGGAAAATCCTAGGACCGAACTAATGCGATGACCCCGAGATGGAAGCTCGGGTGCTGGTACGAGCAACACAAGTCGATACTATAGGTCCATGACTCTTACTGATTTCCTCAAGAGTGGTCCACCCCGATTTAATGGAAACGCTAATGTGCTAGAGGCTGATCTGTGGTTTCGAGAGGCGGAGAGATTCTTATACACTCAGTACATACTGGAAGTACAGTCGGTAGAAGTAGTGACTTGCATGTTGGAGGGAGATGCTCAGGAATGGTGGCAGGAGTTATATCACACCTTGCAGATGGAGTTAACAGATATCCCTTGGAGTAGATTCAAGACGAAATTTTACAGAAAATATTTCTTACATGCAATTCGCATTGCAAAAGAATTGGAGTTAATGCAACTGAAGTAAGAAAATATGTCTGTTGCTGACTATACCCGTGAGTTCGACAACTTGTGTCATCTCTCAAGAGTTTGTCAAGGAAATCCAGTTGACTATGAGGCGTGGAAGTGTGTTCAATATGAGAAAGGGCTTAGAAGAGACATCTTCAACTGCGTGAGTCCGCAAAGGTTAACGGATTTTCCTAAATTGGTTATGAAAAGTCAATCACATAATGTTACTCTATGAAGTCAACAATGTTACCGGAAGGCTATGGAGAGACTACTCCAGATGAGCCGCATAGAGCCGAACTAGGTGTATTTTACAGGTGCGGGAAGCCGGGGCGTGTAGCTCGAGACTGTCCACACAAAAAACGCTGGGATGCAGTCGAATCCGATCTTCAGACCCGAGGTAACCTTAAGCTAGCAGTTGAGGTTTTAACTACCTTGCGTATCATTAATATATGTATAATCCAATTGTGAAGCACGACAAGTTTTGATGATCGTGGAGTCCGAACCGATGATTAGTCGAAGCCTACTAGTTGTCGAGATGGAGCGATACTTAGCTAACATAGATGAATGGTTAGGTTCTTAGAAGATAGGAATCCAAATGATGAGGTGGAAGCCGGGTGAATTATATCTAAGGAATTGGAACCGTTGAGAGCTATGCGGAGTTACCGTTTGAAATCTAGTGACGTTAAGATTTCAAGGAGAAAGGAATAGAGCGAGTTCAATCTTTAGTTATAAATTGATCGCGAGACAAGTGGAAGTGAGACCGAATTCCTATACGAGAGAGTTTCCAAGACCGTTTTTGAAAATGTACCAGAATTTCCACCTTAGAGAGAGCGTGAGTTTGTCATAGACGTAGTGTCAAGAATCGGATCAGTGTTGATTGCACCACAAGTGAAGATATTATTAGAATCAGCAGAGTTCAAGACCGAGTTAAAGAGAATACTGGGAGAAAAGATCGTCTAACTAGGTGTTTCTTTGGGAGAGTGTGCCAACTAATCTTCATGACTTAATCTAACATTTCTCTTGTAGCCTACATTCAAAGTTCTACCTTGAACCTTCTTCTGTAAAAACCCATTGTTCTTTCGATCGTGTTCCCTACTCGTACAAGTTTGTCTCTTTTGAATTTAACTTGAATTCATCCTAACATAATCACGTAATTTTTGAATCCTGGTGATCTGTGGCGCGTGAAATTGCTCCCTTATGGGAACTTGCATTCCTTTCAAGCCAACTAGAACCTATACAATCCGACATGCCTTATTCTTTCTATTTAACCTTTGATTCGAACTTCTTTTCTGAAATGCAACTAGGTTTCTCTTCTTGTGCATCCCATTGATTCTGTACAACTTCGGTTAAGTGTATATAAGACTTTCTTTTGAATTCTGATGAACACCGTTCATGCTATTCATTCGTTCCTTTGAACATAACTTTTCTTTGAAAAATAAACTCGTATTAGATTTTGCGTCACACATAACCCTTAGATGCAATTATTAGAGTGTTAATCCCTTAAAGCAAGACTTTGGAACATGAAAGTAAACTAGCGATATTGCGAGGGAATTCAAAACCTTAATCCTCACCGATCGTATCGCTCGTGACTAAATAGATGCAACAAGGTGCACCGTGTGAATGAAATACCAGAACTCGTTGGAAGCCTTTGAGCCATAGAAAGAAGATTAAATCTTATGCCAGTGCTTGTATCACTTGAACCTAATGAACCATTTGGGAAATTATTATGATGCATTATTGGAAGACTGAAGATGCATGTTGAAGCAACATCGTAAGATCGTAGCAGACGCCTTAAGCAAGAAGTTTCTAAGAGATTTTTGGACGTTAATTCCAAATGAGAGAACGTTAGATAAAGTATAGTTCTATGTTGGAGAGTGCTAGTGTAGTTGGAAGGGTCGAACTAAATCCATTGCCAGTTTACAACATGATAACGATGAAGTACGGGACACATAATGAGTCAATAAGTAACCGCCAAAAAGCCTGGTAAACAAAAGGAAATTAAGAAGAGATTTACATGACCAATGCTGAAATAAAGATCATAAAGTCAAGGACTTAAGAAGTGCAATACTGGTAATAAGGAGCTATTAAGAGTACCGAAGCCAGTTGAATCAAGAAGACACCAAGAGAGGGTTGGTTGTGTGTCAAAATCGGAAGATGGAAAGAGAGACTGTTGTCTAAAGCTTACAAGAGAAGATTTTTGAAATTTCTGTGAGATTTCTAAAATCTACCACGAATCCAAGAAGATATTTTGAGCAACCAAAAATGAAGAACGAAGTAGAAATCTATGTGATTACAAATTTGACGTATGAGAAAGAAAAGAGAGACCACCAGGAGTCATGCGGAGTGCTACAACCGTTGAAGGTTCTACATTAAAGGTAACAGAAAATAGCCATTGATCTCATAATAGGTTACCGAGGACTAGGACAAAAGGTGATTCTATTAGGGAACTATGGATCAAGTGACCAAGCCCGTTTTGACAATCGGAGTAACTACTTATTGGGGATATCGAAGAGACTATACATCAGAGAGAAGATGAGACTTCACCATGTGCTAAATCCCTTTGAATTAACCAAAAACTGGAATATTGAACGTCTTAGTTCCTGAATTTGACAGCCGAGACAACGGAGGAAGAGTTATACAAACCTGAGTTAGAATTTTCATTATAAAAGCCGACAAAAGAGTTAGGCGGATCTAACAAAAAGATTTCTCAAGTTGGAAGGAAGAAGATACCTATTCCTAAAGATCACTTCAATGAACTAGAATCGGATGACCAATCAAAAACTAAAAAGCTAAATCCCAGTTACATCGGACCAATGGCGTATAGGATCGCTCTACCACCACATCGCTCGAACCTGCATGACGTGTTTCACGTATCACAGCTTCGTAATTACATTTTTGATCCTAGTCATGTCCTAGAACCGAAATCAGTCTAAGTGAGAGAAGATCTAACGCTTCTAATAACTCCGGTTAGGATTGATGATACCAGCAGCAAGCATCTACGTAGAAAGGAGGTTTCCTTGGTGAAATAGCTTGGAGTCGGGCTGGTATTGAAGAACATACCTGGGAGCATGAGTCAGAGATGCGAAAGGACTACCCACACCTCTTTACAGGTAACTCACTTTGAATTTTGAGGGCAAAATTCCTAATTAGATGCGTAGGATGTAAACCCCGCTAAAAATGGTAAATAATTAGTTAATAAATTACATTTTAATTAGGAAAGTTAAAAATGCAAAACTAATATCAAAATAGGATAGAGCTTGTCGAAACGAGAATTTTGATACTAATTTCAAAAATTTGGCCCAAAATTAGACCAGAAAGACCGAACCGGTTGAACCGAGATCCAAATCAGACCCATGGGTCCAACCGGACCCATACTTAAAAAGGGGACAGAAGCTCTTCTTCCCCATTCTGCATCAAACATGCCAAATAGGTTGGGGAAGGAAGAGAGCTCCCTAACCCTCACTCAAACTTTACCTCTCAATAACTTTTGATCCGGAGCTCTGATTGATGAACTATTTACGACTGCACGTTCACTGCGACAAGCTCTACGAAACCCATGGAACAATTTGGTAGGTAACTGATGCCTCCAGACTGGTTAGCTATGCGAGTGACAGCCGCATAGGATATTTCTCCGAGAGGAAGAAAGTAGCCACAGTTGATGGTGAACCCCTATACAAAGCTTGCCATGGAAAGGAGTAAGAAGGATTGAGTAGAAGCAGTAGGAGAGCAGGCGTCCCTGGGCTCTACAGCATCTCCATCCGCTTATCTGAATTTCCAACCAATGAATCTGCATAAGTATTCTATCCCTTTATTTGATCTATTCTTTTATCTTTATTTTCGAAACCCATAAACTATTTTAATCTGCCTAACTGAGATTTACAAGGTGACCATAGCTTGCTTCATACCAACAATCTCTGTGGATTCGACCCTTACTCACGTAAGGTTTATTACTTGGACGACCCAGTACACTTGCTGGTTAGTTGAACGGAGTTGTGAAAATAAACAGTGCCATAAGAGTAAATATATGCTAAAGCTCTGAAGATAGTAATCACAATTTCGTCCACCAAGTTTTTGGCGCCGTTGCCGGGGATTGTTCGAGTATGGACAACTGACGGTTCATCTTGTTGCTCAGATTAGGTAATTTTCTTTTCAAAAATCTTTTTCAAAATTTTTCTTTTATTTTTCGTTTTTCTAAACTTTATTTTCGAAAAAAATTAATAAAAATACAAAAAAATTAGAAAATCATAAAAATAAAAAATATTTTGTGTTTCTTGTTTGAGTATTGTGTTGATTTTTAAGTTTGGTGTCAATTGCATGCTTTAAAAATTTTTTCTTGCATTTTTCGAAAATCCCATGCATTCATAGTGTTCTTCATGATCTTCAAGTTGTTCTTGACAAGTCTTCTTGTTTGATCTTGATGATTTCTTGTTTTGTGTCTTTTGTCGTTTTTCATGTGCATTTTTGCATTCATATTTTCCAAGCATTAAAAATTTCTAAGTTTGGTGTCTTGCATGTTTTCTTTGCATCAAAAATTTTTCAAAATAAATATGTTCTTGATGTTCATCATGATCTTCAAAGTGTTATTGGTGTTCATCTTGACATTCATAGCATTCTTGCATGCATCTTGTGTCTTGATCCAAAATTTTCAT
>NC_029773.3:69867991-69868684 GCF_000817695.3 Arachis duranensis | reverse complement strand
AGAAACTCCACCGTTGAAAATACATAAGCAAAGGGTTCAGGCATGGCCGAATGGCCAGCCCTCTCCATGATCAAGTGACCGAATGATCCAGGACTTAAAGTGGTCAAAAGATGTCTAATACAATAGATAAATGTCCTATATATACTAGACTAGCTCCTAGGGTTTACATGAGTAAGTAATTGATGCATAAATTCACTTCCGGGGCCCACTTGGTGTATGCTTGGGCTGAGCTTGATCAATCCACGAGCTAAGGATTCTCTTGGAGTTGAACTTCGAGTTATGACGTGTTTTGGGCGTTCAACTCCGGATCATGACGTTTTTCTGGCGTTTAACTCCAGACAGCAGCATGAACTTGGCGTTCAACGCCAAGTTACGTCGTCAATCTTCGAATAAAGTATGTACTATTATATATTGCTGAAAAGCCCTGGATGTCTACTTTCCAACGCCGTTAAGAGCGCGCCATTTGGAGTTCTGTAGCTCCAGAAAATCCATTTCGAGTGCAGGGAGGTCAGATTCCAACAACATCAGCAGTCCTTTTGTCAGCCTTCTTCAGAGTTTTGCTCAAGTCCCTCAATTTCAGCCAGAATTTACCTGAAATCACAGAAAAACACACAAACTCATAGTAAAGTCCAAAAATATGATTTTTGCCTAAAAACTAACTGAAACATGCTAAAATCTACATGAAATTACCCC
>NC_029773.3:69867257-69867637 GCF_000817695.3 Arachis duranensis | reverse complement strand
CCAAGCTTTTCACTTGGACCTTCATGACACAAGCACATGGTTAGGGACAGCTTGATTTAGCCGCTTAGGCCTGGATTTTATTTCCTTGGGCCCTCCTATCCATTGATGCTCAAAGCCTTGGATCCTTTTTACCCTTGCCTTTTGGTTTTAAGGGCTATTGGCTTTTTCTGCTTGCTTTTTCTTTTTTTTTCTATTTTTTCGCCACTTTTTTTTTCACAAGCTTTTGTTTTTTTTTTTACTGCTTTTTCTTGCTTCAAGAATCAAATTCATGATTTTTCAGATTGTCAATAACATTTCTCCTTGTTCATCATTCTTTTAAGAGCCAACAATTTTAACATTCATAAACAACAATATCAAAATTATGCACTGTTCAAGCATTC
>NC_029773.3:69866752-69867104 GCF_000817695.3 Arachis duranensis | reverse complement strand
CATTTTTCATTTAAGAGAGGTGAAGGATTCATGGAATTATTCATAATCTTTAAGGCATAGTTACTACAAACTAATGATCATGAAGTAGATAAACATATAAAAAAAACGAAAAGTAGGAAAAAAAATTTTAGAACAAGGAATGAGTCCACCTGAGTGAGGGTAGCGCCTTCTTGAAGATCCAATGGTGCTTTTTGAGCTCCTTTATGTCTCTTCCTTGCTTCTGTTGCATGATCCCTAGTGATTTTGGTGCTCCTATCCTTAGTTGCTCCCAATAATTATGTGGAGGAACATGTATCCCCTGAGGTATCTCAGGGATCTCTTGATTTGCAGTCAAATGCTCTTCTACTGAGCT
>NC_029773.3:69866451-69866674 GCF_000817695.3 Arachis duranensis | reverse complement strand
ATGGAAGCTTTTGTCTTTTTCCTTGTTCCTGCTCATATAGGGAAGAAGAGTACAAGAAAAGAAAGTGGAATCATCTATGTCACAGTATAGAGATTCCTTTATGTTAGTAGAAGAAGAAAGGGAAGAAGAGTGAAGAAGAATAGGTAAGGATAGAGGTGGTGATTTGAGATGAAGAGAGGTGAAGAGAAGTGTTAGTAATTAAATAATTAAATAGAAGAAGAAA
>NC_029773.3:69851376-69863638 GCF_000817695.3 Arachis duranensis | reverse complement strand
CGAATAAAGTATGGACTATTATATATTGCGGGAAAGCCCTGGATGTCTACTTTCCAACGCCGTTGAGAGCGCGCCATTTGGAGTTCTGTAGCTCCAGAAAATCCATTTCGAGTGCAGGGAGGTCGGATTCCAACAGCATCAGCAGTCCTTTTGTCAGCCTTCTTCAGAGTTTTGCTCAAGTCCCTCAATTTCAGCCAGAATTTACCTGAAATCACAGAAAAACACACAAACTCATAGTAAAGTCCAGAAATGTGAATTTAACATAAAAACTAATGAAAACATCCCTAAAAGTAGCTCAAACTTACTAAAAACTATATAAAAACAATGTCAAAAAGCGTATAAATTATCCGCTCATCAGTAACTCATTATTTCCTTCTCAGCCAGCTTCCCCTAATTTCGAAAATTCATGAACAATTAAGTTAAAAATTGTTCAATTCTTGTGTTCTAGGTTCAAGTTACTTTCCGGGACTTATGGGTTCAAGCTATTGAGCATATGGGTATGGTAAGGATACCCTAACCCTAGCTTAATCTTGTATTTATTATGGAAAAACTAAAATTGGAATATGTATATGCATTAGGTATAGATTAAGTGGGTATATATGCATTGGAATTTAATTAGGAATATTTGGAGGCTTGTTGGTGATCAAAGCTTAGTTTGTGACTGTTTTACTTGATCTTGGAGGGGCTGTAATTTTGTGTTGAGAGGATGCCTTGGGTGAATTAAGTGATCGGCCAAGGTATGGTTTAAATTTCGCACGTTTAATATTTACGGTGTAGTGAAAACTTAGGTTAGAGGAACCATATGATAAGTTGAATTGTTTGTTGTATTTAATGATTAGCCTTGTAATGTTGTTGGAATAGATTTATTGGTGGATATATATTGAAATTATGAGGTGTGAAAGTTATTAATGATGTTCTCTTATATTTATTTATGATGGATTAGGATTGGTGTTTGTTAATAAAGATGTAGAGTTGTGTTGTGGTGGTATTGCATATGCTATAACTAATTATGTAATGATCGGAATTGCATGAGACCAAGCTTGGGCTAAACTTGGAAATATAAGGAACTAAACTGGAAAATTTGGAACCTTTTTGTTAAATATACAATTTATGGCAAATTTTTAAAAATTAGGTTGTTAAATCTGTCCAGCAGCCGAAAAGGTCAAACAGGGCAGCAACTTGTTTATCTTGCTGCAACTTCTACGAGTTGAGTTTTGGAGCAAAACCAATTTTGTTATAAAATTTTATTAACTTGATTCATTGCTCTAAAACTTCAGAATTTTAAGAGTTGAGGATTGGGAGTTGTGAATTTTTTAATATTGGTGGTCAAAGCTGAAAAAAAAACAGATTTCAGCAAGTTATGCACCAACTTCCAATGCTTGTAACTCTTAGAATTGAATAGCAATTGAGTTACAACCAAGACACAGTTGTTCCTGGATGAGCTAGGAGTTCCCAAACCAAAATTTAGTTTAATTGGAGTTTCGTAATAAAAGTTATTCAAATTGAAAGGTACTAAGCTTGTTGGTTTCTAAAACAGATTTTGACTCATTTTTACTTAATTTTCAGGTAATGTAACTTCTTCATTAAAAATGGTATTAACTCAGAACCAATTGAGAAAGAAACCTGGATGAGTAACGTTTAACTACATTAATTTTTAAAGTCATTGGATTTAACTTGGATTTTATATTGAATTTTGAATATCACATGCTGCTGCTGTTTTTCTGGTTAGATAATACATGTAACATGTTACCCTAAGACGATTTATGCATGAAATTTATTGGACAAATGCACATAAATCGTCCCAGGCCAATATGTTTTTCATGTTGTATGTAAATCGTCCCACCTTAGCATGAGTTACGTTTTTTCACCTAAAACTCACAACCCTAGCACGATTTACGTGTGCAAATACACAACCTCAACACCCAAGCACAATTTACGTGCAAATCTAAAACTAATAGATATATTTAGACATAATTTTAATTTGCACTTAAATATTTTTAAGTTGAATATTAATTTTTCAATAAATTTAGGAAGTGAAAATTTTAATTAATTAAAAAAATAATATAAAAAATAATTTTGTTACAACAAAGATTTATCTTCTAAAATAAATAAAAAAATTCACTTAAAAGACTAAATTATTATGTATGAATAACTCTATTTTTATTTCAAAGATAATATCTAAAAAAATTAAAAAATTTAAATGTTTTAAAATAAGAAAATTATTATTTTGATAAAATAAAAATTAACATTATTAAATTTGTAATTTTATAAAATATATATTTTAGTATTTTATTTTTAAAAATTAATTTTTTATTTTATTATTTTATCAATTTATTAAATTTAAAAGATTTTAATTTAAGATTAAATATTAGAATAATTCTAAAATCGAATAATAGATTCTTTATCTAAATGACAGAGAATTGAATAACATATTTTATGTTGAGAGAATAGTACTAATTTAGCCAAATAGCAATCAATAATTGGATATTTAGAAGATACAAGTAACACTGACATAAAAATGAAGTGAAAAAATCAAAATACATAGCAAAAGTAGAATTTAACAAAAAAAAATTTTATTTGATCATTTTAATAATTTTTCTAATTTTAAAACATTTAAATTCTTTAATTTTTTTAGATATTGTCTTTGAAATAAAAATAAAGTTATTCATACATAATAATTTAGTCTTTTAAGTGAATTTTTTTAATTTATTTTAGAAGATAAATATTTGTTGTAACAAAATCATTTTTCATATTCGCTTTTTTTAACTAATTAAAATTTTCACTTCCTAAATTTATTGAAAAATTAATATTCAACTTAAAAATATTTAAATCCAAATTAAAATTATGTCTAAATATATCTATTAGTTTTGGATTTGCACGTAAATTGTACTTGGGTGTTGAGATTTTGTATTTGCACGTAAATCGTGCTAGGATTGTGGGCTTTAGGTGAAATAATATAATTCATGCTAAGGTGGAACGATTTACATATAACTTGAAAAACATACTGGCCTGAGACGATTTATGTGCATTTGTCCAATAAATTTCATGCATAAATCGTTTTAGGGTAACATATTTCATGCATTATCTACTCACATCATCCTGGAACGATTTATATATTATATAATTTAGAAGATTCACAATTTAAAATTTTATTTAGGCGATTCACGAAAAATTGATCTTCTATTATTTTATTTAAATAAAAAAATCTTTATTTTTATCACAATTTAGTGTTTGTAATTAAAATTTGATGGATAAACCCCATTTTTATGGTAATAAAATTTCTCCATAACAATAAATTGAACTGAGTAAATGTACTCGACATCTTTTATTTCTATAAACATACAGTACTTTCTTTCTGTATAAACAAAAATAAGCTAATTTTGACTTAATACCCTCACTAATAGTTGTATTATATATATTGATTTTTTTGAAAAGTAAAATTATATAACTAATAATATCATAAATATCAAATATTATTTTTAATAAAATATAAAAAAAAAGACAAACATACATATGCATGTATACTTCTGTAGCTATATTTTAATTTTACAATATTGCTTTAAGAGAATAAGTTATTAAATATAAAAATTTTGAGGATTATATCAAGATTTAAGATATATAGTTTTTCTCTATTCTACTAATTTACTGAAATAACGAAATAAAAAATTAATTTCAAAATAAAATATTATTTTAATTTTGAATGTTTAGTGATTAATTAAAATATGAAACAATACATGCTCAAATAAAACATGTAAAAAATAATTATTAGATTTTGAATTCAACTCCCTTCTTTTTCTTTCATGTTACCAAACTTTATATTACTATACCATACGTAATGATATATTTGTATATTTTTGCACACAAGTATTATTTTAAAGATTTACATTAAATAATCAATAAGTTATAACTCAAATGTCATAGTTAATATGATTTTTAATTATTTACATTGACTTTTTATTTAGATGATTGAAAATTATGAAAATAAAAAATAGTGGAAACAATGACCGTTAATTCTTATCCATGATTTCAATATATTTATGTAAAAGTGTAAGCAACAAATTCACTGACTTCTAATAATTTATATCATAAAAACATACATTTTTAATATTCATGTAAAAGAGAAAAAAAAGGTGACTTTTATAAATCAATGTTAATATAATGTTTCATGACATGTTAATATGATTAATTTACAATAAGGATTTATGCCCCTTACTTTATTGTTTTCAGTTTTCTTTTGTTTTGGCAAAAAAAAATGGGATAACTAATAGTCTAATATAATAGATAGTAATGAAGTTTCTTATATTTTTTAAAGTCACGAGTATTATACAGCAACGTTAGTCATCTTGCATCCAATTTAGAAAAAGCAAAGCAAATTTAATCAATAAAATAAATCATACCTTATCTTCAAACATGTTTTTTAAGGTTTCATACAAGTCTCCTTTCCAATAAAATTCTTTATTCTATTAGCACTTTTTGAAATTTTGGAGTACTTATACTGTCCCTCTTAGAGAAATACTTCACGTGAGCACATTCCCTAACTACTACATCCTCCAACGTTAAGAACATTTAAGAAGCACTTTTGGGAGCAAAATCTACCAAGACTTTGTAAAGAATTTAACACGAAAGTTTTCAAAAAAAAGAATGCAATGTCATCTATTATTATATCCGCTCCCTCTTTGGACAATATTTCCTCAAGTGAATCACATTGTTTTACTTACATTACGGTGAACTTGGCCAGACTTCTTGTTGTATGAAGAGAAAGTAAGTTTATCATGCTATTGTAATTTGCTATCTCAAGATAAGTCAAATGGCAAAAAGTAACCGAAAAAGGAACAATGTTTATCAAACTTGAACATCCATCAACATCTAAATATTCAAGAAGCTCGAGAACTGGGTCAATTTACAGTCCTTCTTCGCATATGTGTTTCCTTACGAACAAAAGAATATATGCCAACAAAAATTTCTATCAAATAATGGAGCTTTTCATAGTACCTCTAGAAGTTAGGGTGACTACTCTTGTATATCGAGTAAAGTAATAAATTACTCACGAGAGATTATCACTAAAATAAATTACTCATTGAAATAATAAACATTAATGAATGAAGACATCATTTAATTATAGAAAAGTATATGAAACCAAAAGGTCATCAGCCAAAAACTAAATAAAATCACATTAATTTATATTAATAATTTTAAATTTTTTAATTCAAAATTTAAAAAATTAAATTTGATTAATTAAATCTAATTAAAACATATAAAAACCTTTATATTCGTTATCACGTTTAATTTACCCACCTCCAACAATCACTCACACAGATCTCTCTCTCACACCAACCCTCTCCTCCTTCCCACCGTAACCCACTCCTTTTTTATCACCTGGCAACACTGGTCGTTATTATGAGGATTGTAATTCAAAGAGATTAAGTGCAGATGAAGGGTGTAACAATGGTTTTCAAGTGGAAGCTGAAGGTTCTTGTAGATCTACAGAAGTTGAAGAGCCTGGAATATGCACGACTGGAGGCTCTCCCTTGCAAATGGTGAGGGTTTGGCAAGGTCATGTTCACTGTATAGTCGGTCCTTGGATGGCACAGGAAGTGATAAATTGGGGAATCTTGCGGTGGAAACTGGCCACAATTTTGAAAATGGTTTTTCTACCATTAATGTGTTCTCAGCCTCACAATATCATTCCACTCATGTCAAGCCAGAATATGCAATTTCCAATATTCCAAGGTCCTACAACAATGAGTTACTTCCATCAAAATTCAATTTCATGGCCGGCAGCTCCTACAAATGGCTTGATGCCCTACCCACACCCGAATCATTATTTATATGCTGGCCCTCTTGGATATGGTTGGAACGAAGATTAAAGAGACCGCAAACTATACAATTATAGAAATATAAAAAATATTTATTTAATATGAAAAAAATATTTTAATACTTAATAAAAGAAATATACAGTTATATTTTAGCAAAACTAATTAAATATTTATAAAATTTAAAAAAATATATAAATTTTTTTAAAAAATAGAGACATTCACATCTACAATACAAAATAATTCAAAAAATATATAAAAGAACATCCATTTAGTATAAAAAAGAAACATTCTAATACTTAGTAGAAGAAACATTCATATATATTAACTCGTAAAGATTTTAAATTCACCCAAAAGTATTTGGTTGGTTTTTTACTAATACCCTTTTAATTCTTAGCATTGTTCTTTAATTATTAGTTGATGATAATTTGATAGTCTAATAGATTAAACAAATTAGTCCTAACTTTAATTAATAAGTACTAAAAGAATGTTCATTATATTCTCTTCTTATGAGTATTTTTTCGTTTTATGTTTGATAAATAAAAAATTATATATTTATGTTTATAATTTTTTTAACATATTTAATAAGAACACATTTTTTAAAGTTAGATGATATTTATTAAAATTAAAAAAATTAATATATAATTAAATATTTAAATTTACTTTTATGTTTATATTTATTAAAATCTTTTTTAATTTTAAAATTTGTTATACATACCAAATGCAATTACTGTTCTTTGTTTTTATTACATGTTATTTTTTTGTTTGATTTATCAAATACAAATTCTACGATTTTAACAACTCATCTTTTAAAAGTTAATTTTAATAAACTATTTTTAAAAAATAAAAATGTCATCAAACCGACACTAACTAAAATTACTTTTATGGTGTGTAATGTAATGCATTGTTTTAGTTGAGATTTTTCTAAATAAATAATTTAATTATTTTATTTATCGAAATATATAATTCATAACGTATTGATGATTATTAGTAATAGCTAAAGAAAGGGGAGTCGAATCTTGACCTCTTTTTAATTTTGTTTTTAACCTTACATTTTGTTGAGATACTTTGAGTAGAGAATAGGAGAGATTATGATTGTCTCTTAATGTGGTAAGAGTCAAAACAGAGTTCTTTGCAATGTAAGTTACAGAAAAGTGTTACAAAATGGTAGAATCAGCAGATATTTCAGTTTTGTTTCCTATAATGCAGAACCAGAAATAGAGAAGAAAAAAAATAGTAATATACAAATGTATCATGGTTCAGCTACTCAATACAATGTAGCTTACATCCAGTCTCCATCACAACAGTAATGAAATTTCACTATCTTTTAATAGAATTACATTCGCCATTTTTTTCTAGGATTCTAATCAATCCTATCTGGGACAAATCCAATTTCTAATCCAAACAATACTTTATCAGGAAAGTACTTACCCAACTTGCAAGAAAATCCCTTCATGATCATGACAACAAAACAGAAAAATTATAAAGAATTTTTGAGATAACCATGACTACTTTTTTTCTCCAATGGCTTTTTTCTTACAAATCTTACCATTTTGCCTTTTACCATTGAAACACAGAAAGACTAAACTGAGAAAAAGAATATTCAACAAGAACCATGAAAGAGAAGAATTTACAACTCAGTGAGCTATGGGAACCCAAACTTTGTGCTCTCATTCCTTTCTCCAATCCTTGGCTATTCACCCTTTTAATAGAGGAATGAAGCTTTCTAAGTTTGAAACTTGCTTTAACACCTTGTTTGACTTCTTCTTCCAAAATCAATAATAGCAGCGACGTCCACAAAGGAGAGAGAGGGTAAAAGCAGTGACCGACTCAAGCATACAATCATACATTCAATCTCCTCTTTCAACTTTTTTCATCTTGCCTCTTGAATCTGAATCGTGTTTTCTTTCTTTGGCTCCAAGTTTGATTTTTGAGTGTTGATTCACAGCAGAGCTTTATCATCTTCAACATTTTCAACTTTCCACTTCTATGCATGCAAGGAGAAGATTTTTTCACCGAGTTTCAATAAAGCACAAATGTAAAAACTCCTTTTTGTGATTTGCCCTTGGATGTGATCTTGCCTTTTTTTCCTAGCCTCTTGACCTTCTCGAACACTACTAGAAAAATCACTTTTAGTGGCTATTTATTTTGCTTTTAGCGGCAATAAAAATAGCTGCTAATACTTTTACCAGCAATTAGATATTAGTCGTCTTATACTTTGTCGCTAAAAGGTTTTAGCAGCAATTATACATTTGCCGATAAAGACCTTTTTAATGATCGCAAAAACTATACGACTTTTAGTAACAATTTATATGGCCACTAAAACTAATTCTATAATATTCATGTTATTCATTTTTAGTTATTATTATTATTACCACTAAAAACTTATGTATTTTTTTAATCATAATCATTATTGTTGTATAATCAACAACCACCTATTTTTTATTTTAAAATTATTTTTCCAACACTTATATATTATTACTTACACAAATACATAATTCCAACAAAATAAAATATTTTATCACATTCATAATAATAAATCTTACTACAAATCTTATTCAATCTCAAGTCAAAATACAATTTCGCTGGAACAAACTAGCAATTAAGTATTCTAGTAGCAAATCTCAATAATTACATCAAAAAATTTTTCTCTTGATAAATTTCACATTTAAAATGTGATGCATAATGTAATACATGATACGTATATAGACATAATACATAATGTAACACGATTCATATGTAGACATAATGTGATGTATAATGCTTTACAAAGAAATAAACATCAGAAAGGGTTTACAAAGAATTTAATTACCCAAATTGAGTAAATTCCTGCATAACAGCAGCAACTTCCCTTACAAGCTGAGTGACAGGGAAATGGTTCCTGTAATTTTTCATTATATTTATCATACAAAAGATTCATAATAGAATACCATAAACATAGAGAAAAATATAATAACTAGGGAAATTAAGTGCATAATTCTAATTTTAATATACTTAATATTTAAGTAAATGATACTTTTTAGAAAAGAGGACAAACAGTAAAGAACATCTAATTCTAATTTATTTAAAACAATCTGTCTTCACAGAAAAACAGTTACACATAATCATTATATATTAATTACAACTCTTGATGATTCACATTATAATAAATGAAAAGTAGTCGTATATAGAATTTGTCATTTCTTTTTTAATTCAGAATAGCCTTTCATCATAATACATTTTATATTGTCCTTCCAGTATATGACAGAGGTATATAATTTAAATTAATCTACGGTTCTGTTTTACTTATTATAAGGACAAAATAATACAAAATATAATCAATCTAGCATGACTCAATACAATATAATGAACTTGCTTTGTATGAAAAATCATCAAGAACTTTCAAAAGTAGAATTATTTAGAATCCAAAAATTCAAAATGAATTTGGCAATAGTATATCTGAATCTAATTTGTCAAGTATATCTAGAATTTGTAAATATCGTAAAATTAGTGAATAATTAATCAATAAATTATTTTTTAATAAAGAAAATTAGGAATACGAAATTTATAATTTTATGAGATATAGCTAATTAAAATAAAAATTTTGATACTAATTTTAAAGAATTTGTCCCAAAATTAGGCCAAACAGGCCAAATCAGACAAATCGAACACGTATTAGGCCCAAGACCTAACCCAAACCACCTGTACCCATGAGCTCAGCTCATTTCCCTTCCTTTCACACATTAAAACACGCTGAAACAGTTTGGGGAAGGAAGGAACAAGAACATCAAACCTAACCCTTGGTTTGATCTCAAACCAACATAACTTCTCGTTCCGAACTCCAAGCTCCGATCGTCACATCGTTTGCGGCCACGCATCCGTAGTGACAAGCTTTACCAAGCCCAGTACATTGTAAGGTAAGGAAGTCACGTTTTCTTCCTCAATTTCGTCATTCCCCCAATTTCGAAATTTATGAATAAAGATTTTGAAAATTGTTTAATTTTGGTGTTTAACTTCGAATTAGTTTGAGAGAAACGCTTAATCTTGCTTCATTGGTGCTTGAGTAAGGTGAGAATTCTAAAACCCTAGTTAAATCATTGATTATGTGTGTTGGGTATCAAGTTTTGGGTATATATATGGGATAATGTGAATTAGGTGTATATATATGTAAATTGGAGCTTGATTGTGAACATTGGAGACTTGGTGGAACTTTGAGTGTCATTGCTTTGGAGATTTTGGATCTTTAGGGTTGCATTTTGTGCCTTTTTGGTGGTGTCTTTGGGTTATACGAGAAAATTGGCCAAGGTATGGTTTTGGTTTTTCGTATTTAATATATAATATCTTGTGAAAACTTAGGCTAGATGACCATAAGATAGGTTGGAATGTATGAATATGTTAAATGTTTAGTACCTTTGATGATAATTGTTGATATTGATTGAGCATTTTTTGGGTGATTATTGTTCGTGATGAACATAGGATGTTAAGTGATGAGTTAACGATGATTGATATGTTGATATGAATAGGTATGAGTAGGTGGTTGATAACCTTGTTGGTCTAATTGAGAAATTGATGCATGAGATTGTTTAAAATTGAAAAATGGTTGGGTATGGTAGAATGTGGAGGTTGTGGTGTTGTAAATGGTATGTTGTGGTGTTATTTGTATGAGTGGAGTGTTGGTATTGAGCTTGATTTTGGTGAAAATAGGGGTTTATGAACTTTTGTGAAAATCTGATTTTTAGCCAAACTTTGGTGAGCCATAACTTGGCTTCTGGACTCCCAAATTGTTTCAAACTTATTTCATATGAAAATTGGGTCCGTGAAGTTTACGTCATTTGAAGAACGGATAAAAAATATTTTAAAACGAGAAAGTTATGTTCATTGGAAATTCGGTATGTAAAACTGAAATTCTGCAGAGTTAATCATTTTTGACTAATCTACAATGCATGCGTACGCAAACCCTTCCATATGTGGATGGGCGTTTCTGTTCGGCATGCATGCGTAGCAAACGAGGTAATGCGTACGTGTGATGGGCAAATTGCACTCCTCACACGTACACGTGACCCCTGTTTTCAGCAAACTTAATTTCATGTTTTAAAACCTAATTTCGAACATGTAAACATCTATTTTTACTCTTCTAGTCCTAGATCTTAGTGGTATTCCTAATAATGAGATGAAGCTAGAAAAAGGTGGTAATTTGGAGATGAAAAAAGCTTGAGAAGTGACGAATTAGGTATGAGGAGGTAGGGTGCATATATATATATATATTGAAAGGTGATGATCCCCTTCTTTATTCTTTTTGGTATTGTAAAATCGCCCCCAACAAGATGGTGGGAGGTTAGGATCTCCTCCTTGGTTTCTCCTGGGCATATGAGAACGTACCTCTTGGGTAGACGCAAGAATTGTGGTTTTTCCCTACTTGCTCCAGGTTGGTTAGTATAGAGGCTCCCCGGGTAGATGCAAGAGTTGTGGTTTTGCCCCCACTTGCTCCGAGTTATGATGAGTTATGTAGAAAGGTGCAAATATATGATATATAAGTGATGTTATGGCCATAATGAATGATTATGAAACGTTTATGAATGATATGAAATGATTATCTGAGATACGAATTTTCTTGGGTAAAGTACCGTGGCTTGCTATCATGTGTTCCAGGTTGAGACTTGATACTCTGTTGACCCTACGACGTAAGGGTGACCGGGCACTTATAAATTCCCGAGGAGGATAACCCCCAATGAGCAAAATTTATATATATGAATAAGAAAAAGTTATACATAGACTCTTGGAGATGCGCGTCGAGGGACAGTCCAGGGTTTAACTTGTCGAGTTGGCTTGATAACCGACAGATGAGACTCATCAGCCATAGGGCAAGCATGCATCATATGCATATTATTTGAATTTTTTGTTTGTCCATTATTTGGGAATGTCTAAGTGAACTTACCATGTTAATTCTTATATTTGCTACCTGCAGTACTTGTATTCTACCTGTGTTTGTTATTGTCTGCTTGGTTGTCTGTGCGGTTCTCTGGTGTTAGAAGATTAGAGGAAAGGAGGAGGATTGAGGGTTAGGTTTAAGTTTTAGTTGAGATAGAAACCCTTAGAGGACCAACCTAACTTATGGTTTCTGTTTTAGTTCTTTAAGCATTATAATCTGAGGGTTGGCATTCTAGGATTGCCTCTGGCGTTCCCAGGACCTCATATCTTATGTATGTGGGTACCTTAACCATGCTGAGAACCCCTGCTTCTCATCCCATACGATATTTGTGTTTTTTAGATGCAGGTTGAGAGGCACCTCGCTAGGCGTCTGGAGTTCTCTGCAGCGAAGTGAGCTTTTTGGGAGTTTACATTTTGTTATGTCTATATGTATAAATTCTTCCCATGTATATATGTTTTATTTTTGCACCTCATAGAGGTTTATGGAGAACTAGGGTTACTTTTATGCATTTTGGGTTATGGTTTCTTATATATATATATAT
>NC_029773.3:69850148-69851127 GCF_000817695.3 Arachis duranensis | reverse complement strand
TTATTTCTAAGTGTAGCGCTCTTAATTTTGAGATTTTGCTTTACCTATTCTTCAAGGCTCCTAGTATACTACGTTCTTTCAATTATTATATGTATTATATTTTATCATAGAGGTCGTAATACTACACCACTTCTGTTTTATGGCTTAAGCGTAAAACTTTGTGTGGTAGGGTGTTACAGAACTCATAAGCAAGATTCAAGAAACAAAAAGATACCGTAAGGGAAAATATAAATTTACAGGCAATTTACATAAATAAAATAAATGGAAGAAAGTGTTATGCAAATACAACAATCTGAAAAACCAGATGCAAATTCAACAAACCTAATTATATGTAATCCACGACACCCTGACGCGGTTTCTAATTACACGTAATCTGCTAGACCCTGTCGCGAATTACGTTCAAACGCTGCGAACACATTAACTGCTACACCCTTTAGTGATTTATGAAGAGATTGGCCCAAAGTGTATTCCACGAGACCCTGTAGCGGATTATGAATGACCTGAAACTTTGGAACAAATTCATGAATACCAGTATATAGTAACAACCCATGATGCAAAATGTACGAAGTCATACAAATATACTCGTTGGTGGACGAAATTGTGATAAAAGAGTTCCAGGCACTGTTAAAGAAGCTCACAACTCCGTTCAACTTAACCAGCAAGTGTACTGGGTCATCCAAGTAATACCTTACGTGAGTAAGGGTCGATCCCACAGAGATTGTTGGTATGAAGCAAGCTATGGTCACCTTGTAAATCTCAGTTAAGTGGATTCATAGGGTCAAATGTAATTGGATTAGATATTTTAAAAGATACATAAAATAAAAAGGGATAGAAATACTTATGTAAATCAATAGTGGGAATTTCAGATAGGTGTGTGGAGATGCTAGAATCCTTTCGAATCTCTACTTTCTTATTGCTTTCATCCAATCCTTCTTACTCCTTTCCATGGCAAGCTGTATGTAGGGCATCACCATCATCA
>NC_029773.3:69849406-69850079 GCF_000817695.3 Arachis duranensis | reverse complement strand
TAGGAGTTTGAAGCTCGTCACAGTCATTCAATACCGGAATCCTACTCGGAATACCACAGACAAGGTTAGACTTTTCGGATCCCCATGAATGCCGCCATCTATCTAGCTTATACCACGAAGATTCTGTTGGGAAATCTAAGAGATATGCGCCCGGTCTAAGGTAGAACGGAAGTGGTTGTCAGTCACGCGCGTTCATAGGTGAGAATGATGATGAGTGTCACGGATCATCACATTCATCAAAGTGTTGTGCAATGTATATCTTGGAATAAGAATAAAAGAGAATTGAATAGAAAGTAATAGTAATTGTGTTGAAACTTGAGGTACAGCAGAGCTCCACACCCTTAATCTATGGTGTGCAGAAACTCCACCGTTGAAAATACATAAGTGAAAGGTTCAGACATGGCCAAATGGCCAGCCCCCTGAATGATCAAAAGATCGAATGGTCAAAAGATTGAATGGTCAATAAAAACTACTAATACACTAGTAAAAAGTCTTATTTATACTAAACTAGCTACTAGGGTTTACATGAGTAAGTAATTGATGCATAAATTCACTTCCGGGGCCCACTTGGTGTATGTTTGGGCTGTGCTTAATCTATCCACGAGCTGAGGCTTTTCTTGGAGTTGAACTCCAAGTTATAACGTGTTTTGGGCATTCAACTCCGGATCATGAC
>NC_029773.3:69848109-69849287 GCF_000817695.3 Arachis duranensis | reverse complement strand
TATGGACTATTATATATTGCTGGAAAGCTAGAGATGTCTACTTTCCAACACCGTTGAGAGCACGCCATTTGGAGTTCTGTAGCTCCATAAAATCCATTTCGAGTGCAGGGAGGTCAGATTCCAACAGCATCAGCAGTCCTTTTGTCAGCCTTTTTCAGAGTTTTGCTCAAGTCCCTCAATTTCAACCAGAAATTACCTGAAATCACAGAAAAACACAAAAACTCATAGTAAAGTCCAGAAATGTGAATTTAACATAAAAACTAATGAAAACATCTCTAAAAGTAGCTTGAACTTACTAAAAACTACCTAAAAATAATGCCAAAAAGCGTATAAATTATCTGCTCATCACAACACCAAACTTAAATTGTTGCTTGTCCCCAAGCAACTGAAAATCAAATAGGATAAAAAGAAGAGAATATACTCTAAATTCCAAAATATCAATGAATATTAATTCTAATTAGATGAGCGGGACTTGTAGCTTTTTGCTTCTGAACAGTTTTGGCATCTCACTTTTTCCCTTGAAGTTCAGAATGATTGGCTTCTCTAGGAACTTAGAATTTCGGATAGTGTTATTGACTTTCCTAGTTAAGTATGTTGATTCTTGAACACAGCTACTTATGAGTCTTGGCCATGGCCCTAAGCACCTTGTTGTCCAGTATTACCACCGGATACATAAATGCCACAGACACATGACTGGGTGAACCTTTTCAGATTGTGACTCAGCTTTGCTAGAGTCCCCAATTAGAGGTGTCCAGAGCTCTTAAGCACACTCTTCTTGCTTTGGATCACGACTTTAACCACTCGGTCTCAAGCTTTTCACTTGGACCTTCATGACACAAGCACATGGTTAGGGACAGCTTGATTTAGCCGCTTAGGCCTGGATTTGGGCCCTCCTATCCATTGAAACTCAAAGCCTTGGATCCTTTTTACCCTTGCCTTTTGGTTTTAAGGGCTATTGGCTTTTTCTGCTTGCTTTTTCTTTTTCTTTCTATTTTTTTGCCAGTTTTTTTTTCGCAAGCCTTTGCTTTTTCACTGCTTTTTCTTGCTTCAAGAATCAATTTTATGATTTTTCAGATCATCAATAACATTTCTCTTTGTTCATCATTCTTTTAAGAGCCAACAATTTTAACATTCATAAACAACAAGATCAAAAATATGCACTGTTTAAGCATTCATTC
>NC_029773.3:69847198-69847996 GCF_000817695.3 Arachis duranensis | reverse complement strand
AATTTATGTACTTCTTGTTCTTTTGAATTAAAGCATATTTCATTTAAGAGAGGTGAAGGATTTCATGGAATTTATTCATAGCTTTAAGACATAGTTACTAACTACTAATGATCATGAAGTAGAGACCCAAAACATAGATAAACATACAACATAAAAACCGAAAAGCAGAAAGAAATAAGAACAAGGAATGAATCCACCTTAGTGGCGTCTTCTTCTTGAAGGACCAACAATGTCCTTATGCTCTTCTATGTCCCTTCCTTGCCTTTGTTGCTCCTCCCTCATTGCTCTTTGATCTTCTCTTATTTCATGGAGAATGATGGAGTGCTCATGATGTTCCACCCTTAATTGTTCCACATTGTAGCTCAAATCTTCTAAGGAAGTGTTGAGTTGTTCCCAATAGTTATTGGGAAGAAAGTGCATCCCTTGAGGCATCTCAGGGATTTCTTGATGATGAGCTTCCTCATGCATCTCTTGAGATCCGTGGAGGGTCTCTCTTGCTTGCTCCATCCTCTTCTTAGTGATGGGCTTATCCTCCTCAATGGAGATGTCTCCTTCTATGATAACTCCAGCTGAGTAACACAGATGGCAAATAAGGTGAGGAAAAGCTAGCCTTGCCATGGTGGAGGGCTTGTCGGCTATTTTGTAGATTTCATTGGAAATGACCTCATGAACTTCTACTTCCTCTCCAATCATGATGCTATGAATCATGATGGTCCGATCCACAGTAACTTCAGATCGGTTGCTAGTAGGAATGATGGAGCGTTGAATGAACTCCAACCATCCTCTAGCCACAGGCTT
>NC_029773.3:69845683-69847190 GCF_000817695.3 Arachis duranensis | reverse complement strand
AACCATTGTGAGATAATTCTTTGGATTCGGGTTCATACTTTGATCATGGTTCCTAGTGATCCATGCATTGGCATAGAACTCTTGAACCATTAAGATTCCGACTTGTTGCATGGGGTTGGTTAGGACTTCCCAACCTCTTCTTCGGATTTCATGTCGGATCTCCGGGTACTCATTTTTCTTGAGCTTGAAAGGGACCTCAGGGATCACTTCTTCTTTGCCACAACATCATAGAAGTGGTCTTGATGGCTTTTGGAGATGAATCTTTCCATCTCCCATGACTCAGAGGTGGAAGCTTTTGTCTTCCCTTTTCCTTTTCTAGAGGATTCTCTGGCCTTAGGTGCCATTGATGGTAATGGAAAAACAAAAAGCTTATGATTTTACCACACCAAACTTAAAATATTGCTCGCCCTCGAGCAAGAGAAGAAAGAATAGAAGAAGAAGAAGAAGAAGAAATTGGAGGAGAGTGAGGGGAGATGGATTCGGCCAAGGTATAGTAGAGGGGGTAGAGTTGTGTGAAAATGAAGTAGAATGGAAGGGTATATATAGGGAGAGGGGAAAGGGTAGGTTCGGCCATTTTAGGGTGGGATTGGGTGGCAAAATGTTTTCGAATTTTGGAGGTAGGTGGGGTTTATGGGGAAGAGTGGATGGATGTGAGTGGGGAATAGGTGATTGGGAAGAGAGATTGAGGTGATTGGTGAAGGGTTTTTGGGAAGTGTGACATGGGGAAGAGTAAAATAGGATTAGGAGGTAAGGTGGGAATCCTGTGGGGTCCACAGATCCTGAGGTGATTCTGTGGGGTTCACAGATCCAGAGGTGTCAAGGAATTCCATCCCTGCACCAAATAGGCATGTAAAATGCCTTTGCACACCATTCTGGCATTTAAACGCCGAGTGGTGCACGTTTTGGGCGTTCAACACCCATGTAAAGCATGTTTCTGGCGTTGAACGCCAGTTTCATGCTTGTTACTGGCGTTCAGCGCCAGCTTTTCCTCTAGGCACATTCCTGGTGTTCAGCGCCAGAATGTTGCTTGTTTCTGGAGTTCAGCGCCAGTTTCATGCTCTGTTCTGGCATTGAACGCCAACCAGATGCTCCTTACTGGCGTTGAACGCCAGTCTGTGTTTCCTCCAGGGTGTGATTTTTTTTCTTCTGCTGTTTTTGATCCTGTTTTTAATTTTTATATTTTTTTCGTGACTCCTCATGATCATGTACCTAATAAAACACAAAATAACAATAAAATAAAAATTAGATAAATAAAATTGGGTTGCCTCCCAACAAGCGCTTCTTTAATGTCAATAGCTTGATAGTGGCTCTCATGGAGCCACAAAGGTGATCAGATCAATGTTGTATAGTCCCAACACCAAACTTAGAGTTTGGATATGGGATCTTTACACCAAACTTAGAGTTTGGTTGTGGCCTCCCAACACCAAACTTAGAGTTTGACTGTGGGGGCTCTTCTTGACTCTGAACTGAGAGAAGCTCTTCATGCTTACTCTCTTTTGTCACAGAG
>NC_029773.3:69844434-69845643 GCF_000817695.3 Arachis duranensis | reverse complement strand
ACTATTCCATAAGCTTGTCTCAATGACTTGTCTGCCAATTGTAATGAGAACAAGGCAGGTTGTACCTCAATGATCCCCAGCTTCTCCATTACAGAGAGTGGCATAAGATTTATCCCTGACCCTAGATCACATAGAGCTTTTTCAAAGGTCATGGTGCCTATGGTACAAGATATTATAAACTTGCCAGGTTCTTGTTTCTTTTGAGGTAGAGTTTGCTGAATCCAGGTATCTAGTTCATTAATGAGCAAGGGAGGTTCACTTTCCCAAGTCTCATTACCAAACAACTTGGCAATCAGCTTCATGATAGCTCCTAAATATTGAGCAACTTGCTCTCCAGTCACATCTTCATCCTCTTCAGAGGAAGAATAGTCTTCATAGCTCATGAATGGCTGATGAGCGGATAATTTGTACGCTTTTTGGCATTGTTTTTAGTGTGTTTTTAGTATGATCTAGTTGGTTTTTAGTATATTTTTATTAGTTTTTAGTTAAAATTCACTTTTCTGGACTTTACTATGAGTTTGTGTGTTTTTCTGTGATTTCAGGTATTTTCTGGCTGAAATTGAGGGACCTGAGCAAAAATCTGATTCAGAGACTAAAAAGGAATGCAGATGCTGTTGGATTCTGACCTCCCTGCACTCGAAGTGGATTTTTTCTGGAGCTACAGAAGCCCAATTGGCGCGCTCTCAACGGCGTTGGAAAGTAGACATTCTGGGCTTTCCAGCAATATATGATAGTCCATACTTTGCCCAAGATTTGATGGCCCAAACCGGCGTTCAAAGTCACTCTCAGAATTCCCAGCGTTAAACGCCGGAACTGGCACAAGGATGGGAGTTAAACGCCCAAACTGGCACCAAAGCTGGCGTTTAACTCCAAGAAGAGTCTCTACACAAAAAATGCTTCAATGCTCAGCCCAAGCACACACCAAGTGGGCCCGGAAGTAGATTTTTATGTCATTTACTCATCTCTGTAAACCCTAGGCTACTAGTTTTCTATATATAGGACCTTTTACTATTGTATTTTCAATCTTTGGATTATTTTAGATCCTTTGATCAGGACATCTAGTTCTTAGATCGATCTTGGTTCTTCTGGTTCCCTCTCTGGGGCCGAAGCCAATGATCACTTTTGTTCTTATGTATTTTTAACGGTGGAGTTTCTACACACCATAGATTAAGGTGTGGAGCTCTGCTGTACCTCGAGTGTTAATGCAAT
>NC_029773.3:69840807-69840969 GCF_000817695.3 Arachis duranensis | reverse complement strand
GCTTGCCATGGAAAGGAGTAAGAAGGATTGGATGAAGACAGTAGGAAAGCAGAGAGACGGAAGGGACCAAGCATCTTCATGTGCTTATCTGAAATTCCTACCAATGAATTACATAAGTATCTCTATCTTTATCTTTATGTTTTATTCATCATTCATAACCAT
>NC_029773.3:69840427-69840707 GCF_000817695.3 Arachis duranensis | reverse complement strand
CCAGAATGTGCACCATTCTGGGCGTTTAACGCCAGGATGGCACAAGAGGGAATATTTTGTTTTCAAATCAAATTTTTTTTAAGTTTTCAAAATTTTTTCAAAATCAAATCTTTTTCAAATCATATCTTTTCAATCAAATCTTTTTTAAAATCAATTTCTTTCCTTTTCAAAAATACTTGCTATCAATTAATGATTTGATTCGACATTTCAAGTATGTTGCCTTTTCTATTGAGAAAGGTTTAATGTTTGAATCATATCTTTTCTTGTTAGCCAAGTCATT
>NC_029773.3:69838437-69838829 GCF_000817695.3 Arachis duranensis | reverse complement strand
AGCAATACAGAAGAAAATCCAAAAGGAGAGTGCAAAGCCATCAACATGGCCGAATTAGGAGAGGGGGAAGAGGCAGTGAACACCACTGAGGAAGACCTCAATGGACGTCCACTGGCCTCCAATGAGTTCCCCAATAAGGAACCATGGGAATCTGAGGCTCAAAATGAGACCATAGAGATTCCATTGGACTTACTTCTACCATTCATGAGCTCTGATGAGCATTCTTCCTCTGAAGAGGATGAGTATGTCACTGAAGAGCAAGTTGCCAAATACCTTGGAGCAATCATGAAGCTAAATGACAAGTTATTTGGAAATGAGACTTGGGAGGATGAATCCCCCTTGCTTACCAAAGAACTGGATGACTTGTCTAGGCAGAAACTGCCTCAAAAGAG
>NC_029773.3:69832895-69834474 GCF_000817695.3 Arachis duranensis | reverse complement strand
TCTAAACCTTGTCTGTGGTATTCTGAGTAGGATTCAATGATTGAATGACTGTGACGAGCTTCAAACTCCTGAAGGCTGGGCGTTAGTGACAGATGCAAAAGAATCACTGGATTCTATTCCGGCCTGATCGAGAACCGACAGATGGATAGCCGTGCTGTGACAGGGTGCGTTGAACATTTCCACTGAGAGGATGGGAGGTAGCCACTGACAACGGTGAAACCCTTGCATACAGCTTGTCATGGAAAGGAGTAAGAAGGATTGGATGAAGACAGTAGGAAAGCAAAGAGACGGAAGGGACAAGCATCTTCATATGCTTATCTGAAATTCCTACCAATGAATTACATAAGTATCTCTATCTTTATCTTTATGTTTTATTCATCATTCATAACCATTTGAGTTTGCCTGACTAAGATTTACAAGGTGACCATAGCTTGCTTCATACCAACAATCTCTGTGGGATCGACCCTTACTCACGTAAGGTTTATTACTTGGACGACCCAGTACACTTGCTGGTTAGTTGTGCGAAGTTGTGATAAAGAGTTGAGATTGCAATTGAGCGTACCATGTTGATGGTGCCATTGATGATCACAATTTCGTGCACCAATGGCAGAAGGAGATTTAATGGAATCTCTATGGTCTCTATATGAGCCTCAGATTCCTTTGGATCCTTAATAGGAAATTCCTTCTTGCTTGAGGGACGTCCCAGGAGGTCTTCCTCACCAGGATTTTCGTCCTCCTCCTCCCTTGTGCATTCGGCCATATTGATTATATCAATTGCCTTGCACTCTCCTTTTGGATTCTCTTCTGTATTGCTTGGGAGAATACTGTGAGGAGTTTCAATGACTTTCTTACTCAGCTGGCCCACTTGTGCCTCCAGATTTCTAATGGAGGATCTTGTTTCACTCATGAAACTGAAAGTGGCCTTTGACAGATCAGAGACTAGATTGGCTAAATTAGAAGTGTTTTGTTCAGAATTCTCTGTCTGTTGCTGAGAGGATGATGGAAATGGCTTGCCATTGCTCAGCCTATTGCGTCCACCATTATTAAAGCCTTGTTGATGCTTTTGTTGATCCTTCCATGAGAAATTTGGATGATTTCTCCATGATGAGTTATAGGTGTTTCCATTAGGGTCACCCATGTAATTAACCTCTGCCATGGCAGGGTTCTCAGGATCATAAGCTTCTTCAGAAGCCGCCTCTTTAGTATTGTTGGATGCATGTTGCCATCCATTCAGATTTTGAGAGATCATGTTGACCTGTTGAGTCAACACTTTGTTCTGAGCCAATATGGCATTCAGAGCATCTATTTCAAGAACTCCTTTCTTCTGGGGTATCCCATTATTCACAGAATTCCTCTCAGAGGTGTACATGAATTGGTTGTTTGCAACCATGTCAATGAGTTCTTGAACCTCTTCTGGCGTTTTCTTTAGGTGAATAGATCCACCTGCAGAATGGTCCAATGAAATTTTCGAAAATTCAGATAGACTATAATAGAATATATATATCTAATATGGTCCATTCTGAAAACATGTCAGATGGACATCTTTTGGTCAACTGCTTGTATCTTTCCCAAGCTTCAT
>NC_029773.3:69832270-69832731 GCF_000817695.3 Arachis duranensis | reverse complement strand
GGTTGTGAATCCAACCATATTCTAGCTCTGTCTCTTACAGCAAAAGGGAAAAGCATGAGTCTGTAGACTTCAGGATCAACTCCATTCGTCTTTACAGTCTCACAGATCTGCATAAACTCAGTTAAAAACTGATAAGAATCTTCAGATGGAAGTCCATAAATCTTGCAGTTTTGTTGCATTAAGGCAACTAGCTGAGGTTTCAGCTCAAAGTTATTGGGTCCAATGGCAGGAATGGAGATGCTTCTTCCATCAAATTTGGATGTTGGCTTTGTGAAGTCACCAAGCATTCTCCTTGCATTATTATTATTTTCAGCTGCCATCTTCTTCTCTTGTTTGAAAATTTCTGAAAGGTTGTTTCTGGATTGTTGTAATTTAGTTTCTCTTAGTTTCCTTTTCAGAGTCCTTTCAGGTTCTGGATCAGCTTCAACAAGAATGCCTTTTTCCTTGTTCCTACTCATATG
>NC_029773.3:69828873-69831781 GCF_000817695.3 Arachis duranensis | reverse complement strand
ATAAGATTTTTAAAATTGAAAATTTGACTTGACTTGTAAGAAACAACTAATTTTGAAAATTTTTGACCAAGTCAACTCAAATTTTTGAAAATTATGAGAAAAATAAGGAAAAGATATTTTTTTTATTTTTGAATTTTTAATTATGAGAGAAAAACACAAACATGACCCAAAACATGAAAATTTTGGATCAAAACACAAGATGCATGCAAGAACACTATGAATGTCAAGATGAACACCAAGAACAATTTGAAGATCATGATGAACATCAAGAACATATTTTTGAAAAATTTTTGATGCAAAGAAAACATGCAAGACACCAAACTTAGAAATCTTTAATGCATGGACTCTAACAAACGAAAAATGCACATGAAAAACAACAAACAACACAAAACAAGAAATCATCAAGATCAAACAAGAAGACTTGTCAAGAACAACTTGAAGATCATGAAGAACACTATGAATGCATGGAATTTTCGAAAAAAATGCAAGAAAAAATTTTAAAAAGCATGCAATTGATACCAAACTTAAAAGTTAACTCAAGACTCAAACAAGAAATACAAAATATTTTTTTATTTTTATGATTTTATGATTTTTTTGGATTTTTATTGATTTTTTTCGAAAATATTTTTGGAAAAACGAAAAAGAAAAGAAAAATTTTGAAAAAGTTTTTTTAAAAAGAAAATTACCTAATCTGAGCAACAAGATGAACTGTTAGTTGTCCAAACTCGAACAATCCCCGGCAACGGCGCCAAAAACTTGTTGGACGAAATTGTGATAAAAGAGTTCCAGGCACTGTTAGAGAAGCTCACAACTCCGTTCAACTTAACCAGTGGTGCACGAAATTGTGATCAATACTTTTCACAACTCAAATAATCCCCGGTGATGAACCCAAAAACTTGGTGTTCAATACCATGGCATAAACACAACTTCGCACAACTAACCAGCAAGTGTACTGGGTCGTCCAAGTAATAAACCTTACGCGAGTAAGGGTCGATCCCACAGAGATTGTTGGTATGAAGCAAGCTATGGTCACCTTGTAAATCTTAGTCAGGCAAACTCAAATGGTTATGAATGATGAATAAAACATAAAGATAAAGATAGAGATACTTATGTAATTCATTGGTAGGAATTTCAGATAAGCGTATGAAGATTCTTGTCCCTTCCGTCTCTTTGCTTTCCTACTGTCTTCATCCAATCCTTCTTACTCCTTTCCATGGCAAGCTGTATGCAAGGGTTTCACCGTTGTCAGTGGCTACCTCCCATCCTCTCAGTGGAAATGTTCAACGCACCCTGTCACGGCACAGCTATCCATCTGTCGGTTCTCAATCAGGTCGGAATAGAATCCAGTGATTCTTTTGCGTCTGTCACTAACGCCCAGCCCTCACAAGTTTGAAGCACGTCACAGTCATTCATTACCGGAATCCTACTCGGAATACCACAGACAAGGTGAGAATCCTACTCAGAATACCACAGACAAGGTTAGACCTTCCGGATTCTCTTGAATGCCGCCATCAATTCTAGCTTATACCACGAAGATTCCAGTTAAGGAAATCCAAGAGATATCCACCCAATCTAAGGTAGAACGGAGGTGGTTGTCAGGCACACGTTCATAGGTGAGAATGATGATGAGTGTCACAGATCATCACATTCATCAAGTTGAAGAACAAGTGATATCTTAGAACAAGAACAAGCGGAATTGAATAGAAGAACAATAGTAATTGCATTAATACTCGAGGTACAGTAGAGCTCCACACCTTAATCTATGGTGTGTAGAAACTCCACCGTTGAAAATACATAAGTGATAGTGTGATCATTGGCTTCGGCCCCAGAGAGGAAACCAGAAGAACCAAGATCGATCTAAGAACTAGACGTCCAAAGATGATCAAAGGATCTCTAATAATCCAAAGATGAAAATACAATAGCAAAAGGTCCTATATATAGAGAACTAGTAGCCTAGGGTTTACAGAGATGAGTAAATGACATAAAAATCCACTTCTGGGCCCACTTGGTGTGTGCTTGGGCTGAGCATTGAAGCATTTTCGTGTAGAGACTCTTCTTGGAGTTAAACGCCAGCTTTGGTGCCAGTTTGGGCATTTAACTCCCATCCTTGTGCCAGTTCTGGCGTTTAACGCTGGGAGTTCTGATGGTGATTTTGAACGCCGGTTTGGGTCATCAAATCTTGGGCAAATATAGACTATCATATATTGCTGGAAAGCCCAGGATGTCTACTTTCCAAAGCCGTTGAGAGCGCGCCAATTGGGCTTCTGTAGCTCTAGAAAATCCACTTCGAGTGCAGGGAGGTCAGAATCCAACAGCATCTGCAGTCCTTTTTAGTCTCTGAATCAGAGTTTTGCTCAGGTCCCTCAATTTCAGCCAGAAAATACCTGAAATCACAGAAAAACACACAAACTCATAGTAAAGTCCAGAAAAGTGTTTGGCATCTCACTCTATCCTTTGAAATTCAGAATGATTGGCTTCTTTAGGAACTCAGAATCCAGATAGTGTTATTGATTCTCCTAGTAGAGTATGATGATTCTTGGACATAGCTACTTACTGAGTCTTGGCCGTGGCCCAAATCACTCTGTCTTCCAGTATTACCACCGGATACATACATGCCACAGACACATAATTGGGTGAACCTTTTCAGATTGTGACTCAGCTTTGCTAGAGTCCCCAACTAGAGGTGTCCAGGGTTCTTAAGCACACTCTTTTTGCCTTGGATCACAACTTTATTTCTTTCTTTTTCTCTTTTTTTTTTGTTTTCTTTTCTCCCCTTTTTTTTCCTTCTCTTTTTTTTTGTATTCACTGCTTTTTCTTGCTTCAAGAATCATTTTTATGATTTTTCAGATCCTCAGTAACATTTCTCCTTTTTCATCATTCTTTTAAGAGCCAACATTCATGAACCACA
>NC_029773.3:69826060-69827346 GCF_000817695.3 Arachis duranensis | reverse complement strand
GCAAAAGAAGAAAGAAGAGAGTAGAAGAAGAAGAAATGAAGGAGATGGAGGGGGTTTTGTGGTTCGGCCAAAGGGGAAGAAGTAGTGTTTAGGTTGTGTGAAAATGAAGGAGTGAAGATGGGTTTATATAGGGGTGGAGAGAGGGGTAGTGTTCGGCTATGGGAGGGTGGGTTCGGGAGGGAAAGTGGTTTGAATTTGAATGGTGGGGTAGGTGGGGTTTTATGAAGGATGGATGTGAGTGGTGAAGAGAAAGATGGGATTTGATAAGTGAAGGGTTTTTGGGGAAGAGGTGTTGAGGTGATTGGTGAATGGGTAAAGAAGAAGAGAGAGAGTAGTGGGGTAGGTGGGGATCCTGTGGGGTCCACAGATCCTGAGGTGTCAAGGAAAAGTCATCCCTGCACCAAGTGGCGAGCAAAATTGCTCTTTGTGCCAATTCTGGCGTTAAACGCCGGGCTGGTGCCCATTTCTGCGTTTAACGCCAAGTTCTTACCCTTTACTGGCGTTTAACGCCAGTCTGGTGCCCCTTTCTGGCGTTAAACGCCCAGAATGGTGCCAGACTGGGCGTTAAACGCCCATCTGCTAGCCTTACTGGCGTTTAAACGCCAGCAGGATCTTCCTCCAGGGTGTGCTGTTTTTCTTTCTGTTTTTCATTATGTTTTTGCTTTTTCAATTGATTTTGTGACTTCTCATGATCATCAACCTACATAAAATAACAAAGGAAAATAGATAAATATAATAAGATTGGGTTGCCTCCTAACAAGCGCTTCTTTAATGTCAGTAGCTTGACAGAGGGCTCTCATGGAGCCTCACAGATACTCAGAGCACTGTTGGAACCACCCAACACAAAACTTAGAGTTTGAATGTGGGGGTTCAACATCAAACTTAGAAGTTGGTTGTGGCCTCCCAACACCAAACTTAGAGTTTGACTGTGGGGGCTCTGTTTGGCTTTGTTTTGAGAGAAGCTCTTCATGCTTCCTCTCCATGGTAATAGAGGGATATCCTTGAGCCTTAAACACAAAGGATTCTTCATTCACTTGAATGATCAATTCTCCTCTATCAACATCAATCACAGCCTTTGCTGTGGCTAGAAAGGGTCTGCCAAGGATGATGGATTCATCCAAGCACTTCCCAGTCTCTAGGACTATGAAATCAGCAGGGATGTAATGGTCTTCAACCTTTACCAGAACATCCTCTACAAGTCCATGAGCTTGTTTCCTTGAATTGTCTGCCATCTCTAGTGAGATTTTTGCAGCTTGCACCTCAAAGATCCCTAGCTTCTCCATTAC
>NC_029773.3:69824797-69825276 GCF_000817695.3 Arachis duranensis | reverse complement strand
GCAACTTGCTCTTCAGTGACATATTCATCCTCTTCAGAGGGAGAATACTCATCAGAGCTCATGAATGGCAGGAGTAAATCCAATGGAATCTCTATGGTCTCATTTTGAGCCTCAGATTCCCATGGTTCCTCATTGGGGAACTCATTGGAGGTCAGTGGACGTCCATTGAGGTCTTCCTCAGTGGCGTTCACTGCCCCTTCCTCCTCTCCAAATTCGGCCATGTTGATGGCTTTGCACTCTCCTTTTGGATTTTCTTCTGTATTGCTTGGAAGAGTACTAGGAGGGAGTTCAGTAATTTTCTTGCTCAGCTGACCTACTTGTCCCTCCAAGTTTCTAATGGAGGACCTTGTTTCAGTCATGAAACTTTGAGTGGTTTTGATTAGATCAGAGACCATGGTTGCTAAGTCAGAGTGGTTCTGCTTAGAATTCTCTGTCTGTTGCTGAGAAGATAATGGAAAAGGCTTGCTATTGCTAAACCT
>NC_029773.3:69824347-69824637 GCF_000817695.3 Arachis duranensis | reverse complement strand
CTCCATTCAGAAAGCATATCAGAGGGACACTTTCTGATTAATTGTTTGTATCTTTCCCAAGCTTCATAGAGGGATTCTCCTTCCTTCTGTCTGAAGGTTGGGACTTCCACTCTAAGCTTACTCAATTTTTGAGGAGGAAAGAACTTTGCCAAGAAGGCATTGACTATCTTTTCCCAAGAGTTCAGGCTTTCTTTAGGTTGTGAGTCCAACCATATTCTAGCTCTGTCTCTTACAGCAAAAGGGAATAGCATAAGTCTGTAGACCTCAGGGTCAACCCCATTAGTCTTGAC
>NC_029773.3:69822260-69824055 GCF_000817695.3 Arachis duranensis | reverse complement strand
TTTGTTAGATCCTCTACAGAGAGTTGTGCCTTAGCTTCTCTTAGCTTTCTCTTCAAGGTTCTTTTAGGTTCAGGGTCAGCCTCAACAAGAATGCTTTTGTCTTTACTTCTGCTCATATGAAAGAGAAGAAAACAAGGAAATATGGAATCCTCTATGTCACAGTATAGAGATTCCTTGAGGTGTCAGAGGAAAAGAAAAATGGAAGGAAGAAGTATAGAATTCGAACTTATCAAAGAAGATGGAGTTCGAATTGTGCATTAAGGAATAGTGTTAGTCCATAAATAGAAGGATGTGAGAAGAGGGGAAGTAATTTTCGAAAATTAAGTAAAATATTTTGAAAACATTTTGAAAAACACTAATTGATTTTCGAAAACCATGATTGAGAAAGAAGTAAAGTGAATTTTGACAAAGATTTTGAAATTAGAAATAAAAAAGATTTGATTGAAAACTATTTTGAAAAAGATGTGGTTAAGAAGATATGATTTGAAAAACATTTTAAAAAGATTTGATTTTAAAAAAAATTAATGACTTGGCTAACAAGAAAAGATATGATTCAAACATTAAACCTTTCTCAATAGAAAAGGCAACATACTTGAAATGTCGAATCAAATCATTAATTGATAGCAAGTATTTTTGAAAATGGAAAGAAATCAATTTTGAAAACATATGATTAAAAAGATATGATTTGAAAAAGATTTGATTTTGAAAAACTTTGAAAACTTGAAAGAAAATTGCATTAAAAACAGAGTCTTCCCTCTTGTGCCATCCTGGCGTTAAACGCCCAGAATGGTGCACATTCTGGCGTTTAACGCCCAAACTACTACCCTTTTGGGCGTTAAACGCCCACCCTGGCTGGCGTTTAAACGCCAGTTTGCCCTTCTTCACTGGGCGTTTTGAACGCCCAGCTTTTTCTGTGTAATTCCTCTACAGTATGTTTTGAATCTTCAATTCTCTGTATTATTGACTTGAAAAGACACGAGTTAAAAATATTTTTGGATTTTTAATAATGAGGAATAATCAAAATGCAAACTAAAATCAAATAACAATGCATGCAAGACACCAAACTTAGCAGTTTGTATACTACTGACACTAACAACATGAGAATGCATATGAGACACATAAACACTCAAGTCAAGAGAATTTAAAAATTAGAGCAATGAAATCATCAATAACAACTTGAAGATCACTTAAGACACATGAATGAATGCAAGAAGAACAACAACATGCAATTGACACCAAACTTAACATGAGACTCTAGACTCAACAAGAAACATAAAATAGTTTTGGTTTTTATGATTTTGTAATTTTTTTTGTGCTTTTTCGAAAATTAAGTGGAAAAGAAAATAAAGATATCAAAAGTCTTAATGAGAATTCCAGGAATCATGCAATGTTAGTCTAAAGCTTCAGTCTAAAGAAATTAGACATGGCTAGCCAAGCTTCAGCAGAACATTGCATTCAAGAGCTAAATTGATGAAAATCAATCAGCTTTGGTGATGATAAGAACATCACCTTGAAACACTAGAATTCATTCTTAAGAACTCTGAAGAAAAATACCTAATCTAAGCAACAAGATGAACCGTCAGTTGTCCATACTCGAACAATCCCCGGCAACGGCGCCAAAAACTTGGTGCACGAAATTGTGATCAATACTTTTCACAACTCAAATAATCCCCGGTGATGAACCCAAAAACTTGGTGTTCAATACCATGGCATAAACACAACTTCGCACAACTAACCAGCAAGTGCACTGGGTCGTCCAAGTAATAAACCTTACGCGAGTAAGGGTCGATCCCAC
>NC_029773.3:69820314-69821020 GCF_000817695.3 Arachis duranensis | reverse complement strand
GGGTCATCCAAGTAATACCTTATGTGAGTAAGGGTCGATCCCACAGAGATTGTTGGTATGAAGCAAGCTTTGGTCACCTTGTAAATCTCAGTTAGGCAGATTAAATGGTTATGGTTTTCGAAAATTAATAATAAATAGAAAATAAAAAGGGATAGAAATACTTTTGTAAATCAATAGTGGGAATTTCAGATAGGCGTGTGGAGATGCTAGAATCCTTTCGAATCTCTACTTTCTTATTGCTTTCATCCAATCCTTCTTACTTCTTTCCATGGCAAGCTGTATGTAGGGCATCACCATCATCAATGGCTACTTTTAATCCTCTCAGGAAAATGGTCCTATGCGCTGTCACTGCACGGCTAATCGTCTGGAGGCATCACCCTTGTTGATAGCTACATCCCATCCTCTCAGTGAAAATGGTTCAAATGCTCTGTCACAGCACGACTAATCATCTGTCAGTTCTCAATCAGGTTGGAGTAGAATCCATTGATTCTTTTGCGTTTGTCATCACGCCCAGCCTTCAGGAGTTTGAAGCTCGTCACAGTCATTCAATACCGGAATCCTACTCGAAATAGCACAGACAAGGTTAGAATTTCCGGATCCCCATGAATGTCGCCATCTATCTAGCTTATACCACGAAGATTCTGTTGGGGAATCTAAGAGATATGCGCCCGGCCTAAGGTAGAACGGAAGTGGTTGTCAGTCACGC
>NC_029773.3:69817357-69820217 GCF_000817695.3 Arachis duranensis | reverse complement strand
TGCAACGTATATCTTGGAATAAGAATAAAAGAGAATTGAATAGAAATTAATATTAATTGTATTGAAACTTGAGGTACAGTAGAGCTCCACACCCTTAATCTATGGTGTGTAGAAACTCCACCGTTGAAAATACATAAGTGAAAGGTTCAGGCATGGCCGAATGGCCAGCCCCCTGAATGATCAAAAGACCGAATGGTCAAAAGATTGAATGGTCAAAAAAAACTACTAATACACTAGTAAAAAGTCTTATTTATACTAAACTAGCTACTAGGGTTTACATGAGTAAGTAATTGATGCATAAATCCACTTCCGGGGCCCACTTTGTGTATGTTTGGGCTGAGCTTGATCTATCCACGAGCTGAGGCTTTTCTTGGAGTTGAACTCCAAGTTATAACGTGTTTTGGGCGTTCAACTCCGGATCATGACGTGTTTCTGGCGTTTAACTCTAGACAGCAGCATGTACTTGGTGTTCAACGCCAAGTTACGTCGTCAATTTCCGAATAAAGTATGGACTATTATATATTTCTGGAAAGCTCTGGATGTCTACTTTCCAACGCCGTTGAGAGCGCACCATTTGGAGTTCTGTAGCTCTAGAAAATTCATTTCGAGTATAGGGAGGTCAGATTCCAACAGCATCAGTAGTCCTTTTGTCAGCCTTTTTCAGAGTTTTGCTCAAGTCCCTCAATTTCAGCCAGAAATTACCTGAAATCACAAAAAAATACACAAACTCATAGTAAAGTCCAGAAATATGAATTTAACATAAAAACTAATGAAAACATCCCTAAAAGTAGCTTGAACTTACTAAAAACTACCTAAAAACAATGCCAAAAAGCGTATAAATTATCCGCTCATCAATAGTCATAAGTAATAAGTCATAAGTGTCGTACAAATATATGAAGCCATAGAAAATATAATAGCCACAAGGTATTAACATTAACACAAAATAAATTACTACATAAGTCATACAAATATAATAGTCACAGGCCATTAACACTAACAGAAAATAAATAAGTCATATTTCATACAAATATAACGGTCGGAACTAAGACAAGGGGCTCTACTACTGGTCACCATCATCATGATGATCGTCCCCAATGGACCAAGTTAGTGCGAGCCTGTGCCACATTGAGTCGGGCGTCTAGCTCTAGTCACTCGCTGATCTCTAGGTGGAGCATCTTGTAGACCCACTCCAAATGCAGATGGCGGTATCCCCCCATGCCAAACCAAGTGTGGTATGGGCTACCTGCAGGCCCATTAAGTTCAACCGACAGCTGGTAGTCAAGAATCTGGGACGGCAGCTCTGGTGGCTGTGGCATGTACTCAGGAGGCTCGGATGGACCCCCTGGGATCGGACTTACTGCTGAATGTCGTCATCCCGTATGATCCCAGCAAAGTCTGCATAGAATTGTGGCTCAGCCAGCTGATCATCAAAATCCATGGCCAAAGTAATGGTAGCAAGATCAGCAAACATCTGCGTGCTCTCGTCATGCAATACCTGGGAGCTAAATACGTGAGTAAAAGGTGTACCACCCATAGTAGCCTCCGCAGTGCCACCAGCCTGAGTGTCAGTAGGGTGAGCACGGGACGATCCAGCCTCATCATCATGGTGGATGAAGGTGCTCGTCCAGCATGAACAGCCCGTCGTCTAGTACTAGATCGACGCAGACGATGATCTGCCGGGCCTCCGTCATCACCACCACCAAGCTGCTTCTCCTGTATCACGTCGTCAAGCCAGCGCCACTCCCGATCAGTGGCACGTGTACCAATGCATCGTCTCTGCTCCACGCGTCTATTATCGGACCTTGAAGTAATAGTTCTTGAAGTCGCGAAAGGACTCATCATACATGGAAAACACTTTCTTCCCTTGAGAAGCTCGGAAAGAAATCCAATAGGCTTTCTTCTTAGCTACCCCAGGCTTTGTCAAAACAAAAAGATATAGGAAAAGAGTTTGGGTAGGTCGGACTCCCAATTCTTGGCACAACAGTTGAAAAATTTTAATGAAACCCCATGAGTTCGGATGGAGCTGGGATGGGGCTACATTGCAAGACCACAACAGGTCGGTCTCGAAAGCGGTAAAAAGGATGGTGATATTCAATTGACTAAAAAAGTAGTCATAAGCATAGAAGAAGGGCCATTCCCCCTGGGTCAAGGGAGGAAAACTAACCCTCTCCTTAGGGTCAGGCGACACCAACTCATAATTCTTATTCTCATCCCTGTTACTACAAATCCTATGAAACCTCCTAAGTTGCACACAGTACTCGGGGTCAACCACAGTAACACATATTAAAACTATGGAGTCCAGCCAGTTAGACATGCCGTCAAGAATCTTAGTAGACATTTCAACAATATTTTTGCGGGAAGACATAGGCCAACTATTCCTACAATAACAAAAAAGAAAATTGGATTACTACCAAACAACTTGGGTAAATAAGGAAACAACTTGGACAAATAAAAGTAAACAGCAAGTATCAGATTCGGAAGTAAAAGGGAAGACCCCAGGACTCACACTAAAGTCCAGGGGCACCCTTTGGAGGCAACAACAAGGCAAGAATGCTAGAAAAAAGGAAAGTCGACAGTCTATGCCTTAACACCTCTTAATAGAAAACACAAAAAGATCAATCCTTTCCTGGTAACACCACTCTATACAAGCAGCAAGAAAGCCATCATCATCAACAAAAATCATCAAAGCTACAACCTTTCTCTACAAATAGTTCAACCAAAAGCTTTGTACAGGAAAAAGTCACAACAACGGTAATCAGGCACAAAGATGCAATCTTTTGCAGAAAGACTCAAACTTTCCAAAGCAAACTCAAGAATCAAAGCTTTATACGCAACAATATAAGCATGCAGAAAGAGCGGT
>NC_029773.3:69814157-69817236 GCF_000817695.3 Arachis duranensis | reverse complement strand
GCAGAGTGGAAGATGATAACTGCTCAAACAGTAACGACGAAATCCGTGCGATCGCTCTTGGGCAAAAGAAAATAGAAGGACTTAGGGGCACCAGGGAATGAAGCACCACAGTAAGTAAAAGCGAAGAGAAAGGCGAGGAGAAACTGAAAGATAATGCTTTGAAATTCAAAATGAAATGCAAAAGAGGGAAAGAAGGAAATGGCAGAAGGAGAGTTAATGAGCTTTAAAACCTTGCACGTTTCCAAGAAAACACAAACGCACGCTGCAAATAAAAGGAAAAAGAAATGCTTCGCATTCTAAGGCAAAGGCTAACCTAACAAGAATTCTACAAGAGATCAGACAAAGGCAAAATGCTCGAGCACGACTTCCTCAAAAGGGTCGAAGTCCAAAGATGCGACCCCAAGGGTAAGAACGAACTCGAGCAGGGGCACTGTTCATACCCTGGATCGAGCTATGCGACCTGCGCAGATCAAAGACACAAGTGACCGACCTCTTCAGGTTGGGTCGCCATCGACCTCTTCTCAAAGAGTTTGGCCAAATCATCATAAGAGCCCAAAGCAGGCCTAAACGAAAGAACACAGCCCAATCTAAAGGCAGCAAAGGCCTAAAAAGATAGGGCGGTTCCCCTGAAAGATAAGATGACTTCACTCAAAGGATAAGATAAGATAACTATCTTATCTCAAAGAAAAGTCACTCTACACTACTATAAATACACTGGAGCACCCAAGTATAATTCATACTCTGATTCTACACAAAATCCTGCCTAAAGCACGTGCTAACTTAAGCATCGGAGTCTCTTGTAGGTACCACCACCCTCCGGTGGCGAAGGATCAGCAACACCGCCAAGTCCAACAAGACGGACACGACAGTTCTGGCCACAACAGCAAATCTCATCCGAGATCGACCTTCAGTTTCAGGTAACCCTCAGAACAGATATGTATAGTATTTTTTCAAGTTTGTAATCAATTTTAACCATTAAGTATGTCATGTCTTGTTTCTATTCTATGCACACTATGTGCTTGTAAGTTTGCATTATTCTATTCTATGCGAAAGATTCTCCCCTACAATAATTGCATCAGTTCCCTTAAGCATAAACCTTAAGTGGCCCCTCCTGGTTAAGAAGACATCAGATAAACATTATTAATGATATAAAAATATATTTCATTTTAAAATATTTAAATACATAGAAAGAAACAAACCTATATATAACCCCTATATTTGGTGTTAATAATTGAATTTTCTGGACCTACAATGGAATAGAACATAGAACTAAGATCAAATTTCAAACTAATGGCCACACTTTCGCATGTTCTCTTGACATTCAAAATATACTTACATAATTCACTTGGCAATTAATATCTGAAGTTTGAAAATAACAAAATTAAAAATTATATGTAAGCACTAACCACAAGGTATAGCCGACAAGAAGAAAATTCTAACAAATAACAAACTAATACTTTATCAACCAATATAGATGGCAGTGCCTTCTCTGTTGCAATGACCAACATTTATAGCTGGCAAGAGTGAAACACAACTACATATTACATGGTCTTGTAAAGATAGAGAGCTTTTCTACCACAAATGATCATCATATATACTTAACACACTGTAAAAAATTTTGCCTTCCGCTCAGCTAATATATCACCAACATCTAACTAGAGAGTAGATTCTTAAGAGAATAATTTCTTTTATAGCGGCTCTTATAAAAAGTTTTTTTTATGAAATAAATTAAAACAAAATTATTTCCATAAACAAGTTCTTTGAACTTTAATTTTGTTGAGTTTGGAAAACTTAAAATTAATGTGATGATCAAACATTATTAAAAATAATGAATTACAAAATTATTAAATTAATTTTATAGTTATTATAAATTAGCAGCTTAACAATTTTCTTAGAATTTGCAGATTCTGTTGTTGGGCCAAAAATTACAACAAGCCCAATGTGATATTCAATCTTGTACAGAATTCCAATTGATAAATGGCTGGAATAATTATTTGGTTAGCAAGATAATTGGGCCTAGAAATTATTCAGTAAAGTCCAAAATAAGGCTTCCAGTTGCCCCAACTTTTGGTTGGTTCGAATTGAAAGAAGAAAGAATGAAATGGAGCATAATTGAATTCGGTTACCTGTCCCCACTAAGGAATGGAATTCAAATTCAATTAACTTGGTTTAAATACATTGGTAACATGAAAGAGAAAGTTTATATTAATTTGATTGCCGTTAATGCATTACACGTTACTAGGCATGAGGATTTGGAAAGTGGAAATTTAACTCATTTTAATCTCTTTCTTTACTTCCATTGAAAGCTTCTCTTCTCTCTCTTCTCTCTCTAGTTTTCAGTCATTTCATCTATCAGGAAAGAAGAAGATGCAAGCTATCAGAGGTAGAAGCAGAGAAGCTATGAAGAAGCAAGCGGCTAAGGTGATAATGGCCCTTGCAAAAAGAAGATCTACAGTATGGCGTGGCTGAGACCTTTACCGCTAATGGCAAGATGTGGTGAAGAAGCCTCAAGATCTCCATACCTAAAAATGGTAGCAATCCATTTTGGTCAGAGAAGAAGATCCATGTGGTTTGGCTCATTTTTACTTTTTGTTCATCCATTATAGAAGGTAGCTACTGTAGCTACGTGGAGGAGGAAGCAAAAGTGGAGTGGTGCACGAAATTGCAATCACACTTTTGCAACTCCGCACAACTAACCAGCAAGTGCACTGGGTCGTCCAAGTAATACCTTGCGTGAGCAAGGGTCGATCCCACGGAGATTGTCGGCTTGAAGCAAGCTATGGTTATCTTGTAAATCTTAGTCAGGATATCAGAAATTATCAGGATTGATTATGAAAAGCAAAAGAACATGAACTGATTACTTGTTTTGCAGTAATGGAGAATAGGTTGAGGTTTTGGAGATGCTCCATCTTCTGAATCTCTGCTTTCCTACTGTCTTCTTCTTCAAGCACGCAAGGCTCCTTCCATGGCAAGCTGTATGTAGGGTTTCACCGTTGTCAATGGCTACCTCCCATCCTCTCAGTGAAAATGTTCCTATGCTCTGTCACAGCATGGCTAATCATCTGTCGGTTCTCAATCA
>NC_029773.3:69805187-69806179 GCF_000817695.3 Arachis duranensis | reverse complement strand
CTTAGCATACCTCTATACCTCTCCCAGGCATTATAAAGGGATTCATTATCCTCTTGTTTAAAGTCTTGGATGTCCAGCCTTAGCTGTGTCATCCTCTTTGGAGGGTAAAAGTGATTCAGGAATTTGTCTGATAACTGTTTCCATGTCTTTATGCTTGCTGTAGGTTGGTTATTCAACCACCTTTTAGCTTGATCTTTTACAGCAAATGGAAACAGTAATAGTCTGTAGACATCCTGATCCACCTCTTTATCATATACTGTGTCAGCAATCTGTAAGAACTGTGCCAGAAACTCAGTAGGCTCTTCCTGTGGAAGACCGGAATACTGGCAAATTTGCTGCACTATGATAATGAGTTGAGGATTTAACTCAAAGCTGCTTGCTTTGATGGGAGGTGTACAGATGCTACTCTCATATGCAGCTGTAATGGGGTTAGCATATGACCCCAGAGTCCTTCTGGACTGATCAATTCCACTTAGGTCCATAGTGGATAAAGGGAAATGATATGGATTGCAAATAGATAAAATATTTTGTTTTTTTTTTTGAATTAAACGAAAAAAATAAAATAAAATAAAAGGAAATTAAGATAAAAATTCGAAAATTAAAAAGAAAATAAGATCAAAGCAAATTGAGAACTGAATCAATGAGTTAATTGAAAAGATTTTGAAAAGAGCAATTAAAAAGATATGATTGAAAAATTTTTATGAAAAAGATTTGATTTTTGAAATGAGGAAAGAGAAAAACAACAAAATGACACCAAACTTAAAATTTTTAGAAAATCAAACACAAATTTTCGAAAATTTTTAAGGGAAAAACACAAAGAGGACACCAAACTTAGAATATGAAACTAGACTCAACTAAAAGACTCTAAACCAACAAAAACAAAACAGTCCTAATCTAAGCAACAAGATAAGCCGTCAGTTGTCCAAACTCGAACAATCCCCGGCAACGGCGCCAAAAACTTGGTGCACGAAATTGCAATCACACTTTTGCAA
>NC_029773.3:69802475-69804883 GCF_000817695.3 Arachis duranensis | reverse complement strand
TCACAGTCATTCAATCATTGAATCCTACTCAGAATACCACAGACAAGGTTTAGACCTTCCGGATTCTCTTGAATGCCGCCATCAGTTCTAGCTTATACCACGAAGATTCCGATTAAAGAATCCAAGAGATATCTACTTAATCTAAGGTAGAACAGAGGTGGTTGTTAGGCACGCGTTCATAGTTGAGAATGATGATGATTGTCACGGGTCATCACATTCATCCGGGTTAAGAACAAGTATTATCTTAGAATGGAAGCAAGCATGATTGAATGAGAAACAGTAGTAATTGCATTAATCCATCAAGACACAGCAGAGCTCCTCACCGCCAACCATGGGGTTTAGAGACTCATGCCGTGAAAAGTACACAAAGAAAACGTGTAAAGTGTCATGAGGTACAGATACAATGTCAAACGATCCTATTAATAGTGAACTAGTAACCTAGGGTATACAGAAATGAGTAAATGACGTAAAAATCCACTTCTGGGTCCACTTAGTTTGTGCTTGGGCTGAGCAATGAAGCATTTTCGTGTAGAGACCTTTTCTGGAGTTAAACGCCAGCTTTTATGCCAGTTTGGGCGTTTAACTCCAAGTTTTATGCCAGTTCCAGCGTTAAACGCTGGAATTTCTGAGGCTGATTTGCCACGCCGGTTTGGGCCATCAAATCTCGGACAAAGTATGGACTATTATACATTGCTGGAAAGCCCAGGATGTCTACTTTCGAATGCTGTTGAGAGCGCACCAATTGGGCTTCTGTAGCTCCAGAAAATCCACTTCGAGTGCAGGGAGGTCAGAATCCAACAGCATCTGCAGTCCTTTTCAGTCTCTGAATCAGATTTTTGTTCAGGACCCTCAATTTCAGCCAGAAAATACCTGAAATCACAGAAAAACACACAAACTCATAGTAAAGTTTAGAAAAGTGAATTTTAACTAAAAACTAATAAAAATATACTAAAAACTAACTAGATTATACTAAAAACATACTAAAAACAATGCCAAAAAGCGTATAAATTATCCGCTCATCATGGAGCAGATGGAGCTGTCAAGGATCAAGTGTTCATCAAGGGTCAAAAATCCTTCTTGGGGACCAAGTCAAGATGGAAGGCTCAGATTGATGAAGCTTGATGAGAAGGGATGAGAGAGAGGTAATTGCATGTTGGTATTTACTTGTGGTTCCCTCTCTCCTCTCTCTGTCCGAACCGGTTTTGGTGTTGAAGAAGAATAAGTTGGCTCGGTTGAACTGTTTCAACCTTGGAAGCTTCCCCTTCTATAATAAGGGTGAACGGCCAAGGCTTGAGACAAAAGAGTGTAAGCACAGAGTTCTCACAACTACCCAAGCTAACAGAAGTTCTTCTCCTTCAATGTATTTTATTTTGTATTTTCTTTAGTTTTGTCTGTCTGAGTCTCATGGTGAAAAAGGAAAATAGTGTGAGGTTTGTAAGAAAAAGCTAGTGAGTGGAAAAAGGCAAAGTGTACAAAATTAAAGAAAAAGCCATAGGTGTCTTAGAGGTCCTTTGTACATCTATGTGTTGTGTATCATGATTCTGTGGGAATCCTCTTGCAAGTTGGGTTAGCACTTAGCAGTTGAAAGCTTGGTAGGTGACCAAGTCAAGTTTAGGATTGGGGATTGATGAGCGGATAATTTATACGCTTTTTGGCATTGTTTTTAGGTAGTTTTCAGTAAGTTTAAGCTACTTTCAGGGATGTTTTCATTAGTTTTTATGTTAAATTCACATTTCTGGACTTTACTATGAGTTTGTGTGTTTTTCTGTGATTTCAGGTAATTTTTGGCTGAAATTGAGGGAATTGAGCAAAACTCTGATAGGAGGCTGACAAAGGACTGCTGATGCTGTTGGAATCTGACCTCCCTGCACTCAAAATATATTTTCTAGAGCTACGGAACTCCAAATGGCGCGCTCTTAACGGCGTTGGAAAGTAGACATCCAGAGCTTTCCAGCAATATATAATAGTTCATACTTTATTCGGGAATTGACGACGTAAAGTGGCGCTCAACGCCAAGTACATGCTGCTGTCTGGAGTTAAACGCCAAAAACACGTCACAACCCGAAGTTGAACGCCCAAAACACGTTATAACTTGGCGTTCAACTCCAAGAGAAGCCTCAGCTCGTGGATAGATCAAGCTCAGCCCAAACATACACCAAGTGGGCCCCGGAAGTGGATTTATGCATCAATTACTTACTCATATAAACCCTAGTAGCTAGTCTAGTATAAATAGGATAATTTACTATTGTATTAGACATCTTTGGTCTCAGTTTTATTTTATTCTTCATCTGAGGAGACTATTAATCACGTTTTGGGGGGCTGGCCATTCGGCCATGCCTGAAATTTTCACTTATGTATTTTCAACGGTGGAGTTTCTACACACCATAGATTAAGGGTGTGGAGCTCTG
>NC_029773.3:69801197-69801835 GCF_000817695.3 Arachis duranensis | reverse complement strand
TCTTTTCAAAAATCTTTTTCAAAATTTTTCTTTTCTTTTTCGTTTTTCCAAAATTTTTTTCGAAAAAAAAAATTAATAAAAATCCAAAAAAATTATAAAATCATAAAAATAAAAAATATTTTATGTTTCTTGTTTGAGTCTTGAGTCAATATTTAAGTTTGGTGTCAATTGCATGCTTTAAAAATTCTTCTTGCATTTTTCGAAAATTCCATGCATTCATGGTGTTCTTCATGATCTTCAAGTTGTTCTTGACAAGTCTTCTTGTTTGATCTTGATGTTTTCTTGTTTTGTGTTGTTTGTTGTTTTTCATATGTATTTTTTGTTTGTTAGAGTCCATGCGTTAAAGATTTCTAAATTTGGTGTCTTGCATGTTTTCTTTGCATCAAAAATTTTTCAAAAATATGTTCTTGATGTTCATCATGATCTTCAAAGTGTTCTTGGTGTTCATCTTGACATTCATAGTGTTCTTGCATGCATCATGTGTTTTGATCCAAAAATTTTATGTTTTGGGTCATAATTGTGTTTTTCTCTCTCATAATTAAAAATTCAAAAAAAATCAAAAAAATATCTTTTCCTTATTTTTCTCATAATTTTCGAAAATTTGAGTTGACTTAGTCAAAAAATTTTAAAAATTAGTT
>NC_029773.3:69798929-69801053 GCF_000817695.3 Arachis duranensis | reverse complement strand
TTTTTCGAAAATTTCAAAAATCTTTTTTGAAATATTTTCAAAATCTTTTTCTTATCTTTATATCAAATTTTCAAAAATTAGCTAAAAATTAATGTGATTGATTCAAAAATTTGAAGTTTGTTACTTTCTTGTTAAGAAAGGTTCAATCTTTAAATTCTAGAATCATATCTTGTAGTTACTTGTTAGTCAAGTAATCAATTTTAATTTTGAAAATTAAATCTTTTTCAAACATATCTTTTTATCACATCTTCTTATCTTATCTTTTTTATCACATCTTTTTCAAAATTTATCTTTTTCAAAATTTGATTTTAAAATATCTTTTCTATCTTCCTATCTTCTTATCTTTTTAAAATTAAAAACTTCAAATCTTTTTCAATCAACCAACTAACTTTTTGTTTGTTTCTTATCTTTTTCAAAACCACCTAACTACTTTTCCCTCTCTAATTTTCGAAAATAATCCCTCCCTAATTTCGAAAATATCTCATCTCTTTTTCAAAAATTCTTTTTTGTTTTAAATTTTAATTTTAATCTTATCTTATCTCTAATTTTCGAAAATTACTAACACCTTTTTAAAATTATTTTCGAATTCTCCCACTCTTTTCTTATTCTATTTAATTAATTATTTACTAACACTTCTCTTCACCTCTCTTCATCCAAATATTCGAACCCATTCTTCTTCACTCTCCTCCCCTTTTTTTCTTCTACTAACATAAATGAATCTCTATACTGTGACATAGAGGATTCCTCTTCTTTTCTTGTTTTCTTCTCTTTCATATGAGCAGGAACAAGGAAAAAGGCACTCTTGTTAAAATTGATCCTGAACTTGAAAGGACTCTGAAGAGGAAACTAAGAGAAAACAAAAGGTTCCACCTTTGAGTCATGGGAGATGGAGAGATTCATCTCAAGGGTCCATAGCTCAGTAGAAGAGCATTTGACTGCACATCAAGAGAGCATGAGAAATTCCCTCTTCAAGAAATCCCTGAGATACCTCAGGGGATACATGTTCCTCCACATAATTATTGGAAGCAACTAAGGATAGGAACACCAAAATCACTAGGGATCATGCAACAGAAGCAAGGAAGAGACATAAAGGAGCTCAAAAAGCACCATTGGACCTTCAAGAAGGCGCCACCCTCACTCAGGTGGACTCATTCCTTGTTCTTATTTTCTCTGCTTTTTCGGTTTTTATCCTTCATATCTATCTATGTTTTGTGTCTCTACTTCATGATCATTAGAATGTAGTAACTATGTCTTAAAGCTATGAATAAATTCTATAAATCCTTCACTTTTCTTAAATGAAAAATGTTTTAATTCAAAAGAACAAGAAGTACATGAATTTCGAATTTATCCTTGAATTTAATTTAATTATATTGATATGGTAACAATACTTTTTGTTTTCTGAATGAATACTTGAACAGTGCATATTTTTGATCTTGTTGTTTATGAATGTTAAAATTGTTGGCTCTTGAAAGAATGATGAACAAAGAGAAATGTTATTGATAATCTGAAAAATCATAAAATTGATTCTTGAAGCAAGAAAAAGCAGTGAAAAAAAAAAGAAAAGCTTGCAAAAAAAATGGCGAAAAAAAATAGAAAGAAAAAGAAAAAGCAAGCAGAAAAAGCCAATAGCCCTTAAACCCAAAAGGCAAGGGTAAAAAGGATCCAAGGCTTTGAGCATCAATGGATAGGAGGGCCCAAGGAAATCAAATCCAGGCCTAAGCGGCTAAATCAAGTTGTCCCTAACCATGTGCTTGTGTCATGAAGGCCTAAGTGAAAAGCTTGAGACTGAGTGGTTAAAGTCGTGATCCAAAGCAAAAAGAGTGTGCTTAAGAGCTCTGGACACCTCTAACTGGGGAGTCTAGCAAAGCTGAGTCACAATCTGAAAAGGTTCACCCAGTCATGTGTCTGTGGCATTTATGTATCCGGTGTTAATACTGGAAAACAAAATGCTTAGGGCCACGGCCAAGACTCATAAGTAGTTGTGTTCAAGAATCAACATACTTAACTAGGAAAGTCAATAACACTATCCAAAATGCTAAGTTCCTAGAGAAGCCAATCATTCTAAACTTCAAAGGAAAAAAATGAGATGCCAAAACTGTTCAGAAGCAAAAAGCTACAAGTCCC
>NC_029773.3:69730946-69798763 GCF_000817695.3 Arachis duranensis | reverse complement strand
GTGATGAGCGGATAATTTATACGCTTTTTGGCATTGTTTTTAGGTAGTTTTTAGTAAGTTTAAGCTACTTTCAGGGATGTTTTCATTAGTTTTTATGTTAAATTCACATTTCTGGACTTTACTATGAGTTTGTGTGTTTTTCTGTGATTTCAGGTAATTTCTGGCTGAAATTGAGGGAATTGAGCAATACTCTGATAGGAGGCTGACAAAGGACTGCTGATGCTGTTGGAATCTGACCTCCCTGCACTCAAAATATATTTTCTAGAGCTACGGAACTCCAAATGGCGCGCTCTTAATGGCGTTGGAAAGTAGACATCCAGAGCTTTCCAGCAATATATAATAGTCCATACTTTATTCGGGAATTGACGACATAAAGTGGCGCTCAACGCCAAGTACATGCTGCTGTCTGGAGTTAAACGCCAAAAACACGTCACAACCCGGAGTTGAACGCCCAAAAGACGTTATAACTTGGCGTTCAACTCCAAGAGAATCCTCAGCTCGTGGATAGATCAAGCTCAGCCCAAACATACACCAAGTGGGCCCCGGAAGTGGATTTATGCATCAATTACTTACTCATGTAAACCCTAGTAGCTAGTTTAGTATAAATAAGACTTTTTGTTGCACTTCAACTTGATGAATGTGATGATCCGTGACACTCATCATCATTCTCACCTATGAATGCGCGTGACTGACAACCACTTCCGTTCTTCCTTAGACCGGGCGCATATCTCTTGGATTCCTTAATCAGAATCTTCGTGGTATAAGTTAGAATTGATGGCGGCATTCATGGGAATCCGAAAAGTCTAACCTTGTCTGTGGTATTCCGAGTAGGATTCCGGGAATCCGGAAAGTCTAACCTTGTCCGTGGTATTCCAAGTAGGATTCCGGTATTGAATGACTGTGACGAGCTTCAAACTCCTGAAGGCTGGGCGTTAGTGACAGACGCAAAAGGATCAAGGGATTCTATTCCAACCTGATTGAGAACCGACAGATGATTAGCCGTGCTGTGACAGAGCATTTGGACCATTTTTACTAAGAGAATGGGATGTAGCCATTGACAACGGTGATGCCCTACAAATAGCTTGCCATGGAAAGGAGTAAGAAGAATTGGATGAAAGCAGCAGGAAAGCAGAGATTCAAGAGGAGCACAGCATCTTCATATGCCTATCTGAAATTCCCACCATTGAATTACATGAGTATTTCTATCCCTTTTTATTTTATTTATTTTTATTTATCCAATCTAATCACATTTGACTTTATGAGTCCACTTAACTGAGATTTACAAGATGACCATAGCTTGCTTCATACCAACAATCTCCGTGGGATCGACCCTTACTCACGTAAGGTATTACTTGGACGACCCAGTGCACTTGCTGGTTAGTTGAACGGAGTTGTGACTTCAAATAGAGCCAATTATTAAATTTCATACAAGTACAAAGAGTATGGATCACAATTTCGTCCACCAGGGATAAATTCTGGACTTGTTCTGGATAGGAAGGGTAGTTCCTAGGGAAGAATTGGATTCTGTAATCTATTTGATTATAGTGAAATTCCATCATTGTTGTGATGGAGACTAGATGTAGGCTACATTGCACTTAGCAACTGAAACAAGATGCTTCTTGTTGTGATTCTTTCTCTCTCTTCTACTCTATTTCTGATTCTGTTGCATAGGAGACAAAATCGAAAAATATCTCCTGACTGGTTACGAGACAAAAAGAAGAAAAATCTCCTGAAGCTATTTCAAAGGATAGAAAGTAACACTCAGCAAAAAGGAGCTAAGATTTAACCCCCCTTCTCTTAGCCACTGATTACCATCAATTGGTATCAGAGCTTGGTCTCAAAGAGATCAAGCTTTTCAGCTTGGAGAAAAGATCCTGATGGAAGATAATAGTGGCTCAAACCTGGTGGCCTATACTTTGACAGAAGGACAGTTAAGCAACAGACCTCTACTCTTTAATGGAAAGAACTACACTTACTAGAAGGAAAGAATGAAAATTTTTGTCCAATCAGTAGATTACAGACTCTGGAAGATAATTCTAGAAGGTCCTCAATTTCCAACCACTACAGGAGCTAATGGTGTGGTCTTTCTTAAGGGTGAAGCCAGTTGGACTGAAAAAGACAAAAAAAAGGTGGAGCTCAACGCCAAAGCTATCAACTTGCTCAAATGTGCGATCAGCTTTGAGGAATACCAACGGGTATCAAGATGCACAACAGCAAAGGAAATCTAGGACAAACTACAAATCACTCATGAAGGCACAACCCTAGTGAAGAGGACCAGAATTGACATGCTAAATAGAGAGTATGAAATATTCTTAATGAAGGAAGGAGAAATAATAGATGAGTTGTTCGAAAGATTCAATGTCATCATCACTGGCTTGGATGCTATGGGAATCACATATCCTGAATCTGTGCTTGTGAGACAAATTTTGAGGTGTCTCACTAAAGAGTGGGAAACAAAAGCAATAGTTATATCTGAGAGTAGTGGCATTGATTCTATGACTTATGATGATTTGAGAGGAAATTTACTTTCTTTTGAAAACACTTATTCAAAAAAGGATGCAAAAAAGAAAGGAATTACTCTCAAATCTGTTTCTGAACCTTTGGATGATGAATCCAGTGATAACTCATCTGAAAATGATTTTGTTTGTTTGCTAAGAAATTCAAGAAAATAGTGAAGCTGAAGGAGAAAAACAGAGGAAGCAGCTCAAGGAAACCAAAGAAGGATTTCAGTAAAGTGATCTACTACAACTGCAAAGAGGCTGGGCACTTCAAATCTGATTGCCCCAAATTGAAGAAGGAGGAAAAGCCAAAGAAGGGAAAGAAGAAAGGACTGATGGCCTCTTGGAAAGACTTGGAAGATAATTCTGATGAAGCTGAAGAATCAGAAACCAAGTCTCAAACTTGCCTCATGGCAGATCACGTAGAACAGCTAGTTTTTCATAACCCTGACACTGAAGACCTTCATCTCATGATAGATCACCTCTCTGAAAATATTAGATGCTTCTTAAATGAAAACTAAAATCTTGAGTCTCAAATTGAAATTCTTAAAGCTGAAAATAGTTTTCTTAAAGAAAAATTAAGAGAAGTTGAAACCGTTGTTGATCTTGTAGAAGAAAACAAGCGGTTGAAAGCTGAAATAAAAAGTTGTGAAAAACAGCATTTTGTGGTTGCATATCTAAATTATTTTGAAGAAAATGAGTAGCAAAGAGGTAAAAAAACTCAAAGAGGACTTAGCCACCTTTGCTCTAAGTTCAGAAAATTTAAATCAACTCTTGCCTAGTCAGAAACCTCTTTATGATAAAGCTGGGTTGGGTTTTCATAAAATTGCAAAATTTGTTGAAAAACCTTCTTTTACGAACATGGCATCATCTTCAAATGATGTAAGGTTTCAAAATCCAACAAGATTTGTGAAAACAGAAAATCATAGATTTTGTAGGCTATGCAACTAAAATGGACACTTTCATATTCAATGTTTCTTTGATGAAAGAATGATTGGAAACAAAGTTTGTAAAATTGTTTGTGACTATAATGGATTGGGACAAAGAATATGGTTTGACGTCAAAGGATCCAAAAAGATTTGGATACCTAAGGTCACTTGAGCTTATTTTGTAGGTTTTCCTAGCATCCAAGCGCAGAGACAACATGTGGTACATAGATAGTGGGTGCTCTAGGCATATGACCGGCAAGGCAACGTTCTTCATCAAGCTTCATGAGTATGATGGAGGGTTTGTCACTTTCGGTGATAATGGAAAAGGAAAAATAGTGGCCATTGAAAAAGTTGATAAAAGTTTCTCTTATTTCATAAATGATGTTTTACTTGTTGATGGTTTGAAATACAACCTACTAAGCATTAGCCAATTATGTGATCTTGGTTATGAAGTTATTTTTAGAAAATTGGATTGCTTAATTATTAGTGAAAAATCTGATGATATCTTATTTGAAGCAAAAAGATGTAATAATGTGTATGGATTAACTCTTGAGGATCTAAAAGATCAAAAAGTAACATGGTTCACTTCTCTTGAATCTAAAAAATGGCTTTGGCATAAGAAATTAGGTCATGCAAGCATGCACCAAATTTCTAAGCTTGTAAAGAAAAACTTGGTTAGAGGAATTCCCAACATTAAATTTGATAAAGATATTACTTGTGATGCTTGTCAATTAGGCAAACAAGTAAAATCTTCTTTTAAACCAAAAGATAGAATTTCCACTAAGAGGCCATTAGAAATGTTGCATATTGATCTTTTTGGTCCAACAAGAATTCAAATTTTAGGAGGTAAACACTATGGTTTGGTGGTGGTGGATGATTACTCTAGATTCGGTTGGGTTCTATTCCTAGCTCATAAGAATGATGCTTTTCATGCTTTTTCCACTCTTTGCAAAAAGATTTAAAATGAAAAGAATTTGAAAATATCCCACTTAAGAAGTGATCATGGAAAAGAATTTGAAAATCAAGATTTTGAAAAATTCTGTAATAATTTTGGTATTGCATATAACTTTTCATGCCCTAGAACTCCTCAACAAAATGGGGTGGTTAAAAGAAGGAATAGAAGCCTTCAAGAAATGACTAGGGCAATGCTTTGTGAAAATGATGTACCAAAATTTTTGTGGGCTGAAGTTGTAAATACAGCATGTTATATTTTGAATAGAACCGTCATTCGGAAAGGTTTGAAGAAAACTCCATATGAGCTTTGGAAAGGAACCCCTCCTAATCTTAAGTAATTTCATGTTTTTGGATGCAAATGCTTTGTACTTAACAATAAAGAAAATCTTGGAAAATCTTATCCAAAATCCTATGAAGGGATGTTTGTTGGATACTCCACCACTAGCAAGGCATATAGAATTTTCCTCAAGGAACATAGAACCATAGAGGAATCCATACACGTGTCCTTTTGTGATACTAATTCAATTTCCAGTATTGTGGTAGAAGATGATGCAAGCTATGAAGATATTGTCAACCAGGAAGCCAGTAAAAAAAATCCCAAAACTGTCCCATGTGAAGAACCTGTCTGTCCAGAAATGTCTCATCAGGATAGAGGAGACATTTCAGTTTTGTCTCCTGTACTAGTTAGAGAATTCGGAACAGACCAGATTACTGAAGCTCATCAAGGCAGAACCTTACCTCAAAGGCCAAGAGAATGGATGTTTTTGAAGGGTTACCCCCATGATTTTATTATTGGTGATCCTTCCCAAGGCGTGACCACTAGATCCTCAAGCAAGAAGCAAGTTGAACAAAGCAATGTTGCTTTCTTGTCCCAATTAGAGCCTTTCAATGTAAAGCAAGCCCTTGAAGACCCCTCATGGGTTAAAGCCAGGGAAGAGGAGTTTGCTCAATTTGAAAAGAATGAGGTTTGGACACTTGTACCCAATCCTAATGGTAAGAAGGTAACCGGTACAAAGTAGATCTTTAAAAATAAATTGGGTGAGGATGGTAGTGTTGTTCGTAACAAGGCTAGATTAGTGGCCCAAGGTTACAATCAAGAGGAAGGTATTGATTTTGATGAGTCTTTCGCCCCGGTAGAAAGAATGGAAGCAATTAGGTTCCTTCTTCCTTATGCTGCCCATAAGGGTTTTAGAATGTTCCAAATGGATGTTAAATGTGCTTTCCTTAATGGCTTTATAGATAGGAAAGTATTTGTGGCTCAACCCCCCGGCTTTGAAAGTAAAGAATTTTCAAATCATGTTTTTGAACTTTCAAAGGCTCTTTATGGCCTAAGGCAAGCTCCAAGAGCTTGGTATGAAAGGCTTAGTGCCTTCTTGTTGAAAAATTAATTTCAAAGGGAAACCAACGATACAACTTTATTTATAAAAGTATCTAATGATGGTATTCTTCTTGTTCAAGTTTATGTGGATGATATAGTGTTCGATTCGACCAATGAAACCTTGTGTGAAGAGTTTGAAAAACTTATGACTAGTGAGTTTGAAATGAATTTGATGGGTGAATTAACCTTTTTTCTTAGTCTTCAAATCAAACAAACTCCTAGTGGTATTTTTATTCACCAAGGTAAATATGCAAAAGAATTAATCAAGAAATTTGGCCTTGAAATTTCCAAACCAATGGGAACACCTATGCATCCAAATACTAAACTTGAAAAAGATGAAAATGGCAAAGATGTGGATGAAACACTGTATAGAGGAATGATAGGCTCACTTATGTATCTTACTTCCTCTAGGCCGAATATTATTCAAAGTGTGGGTATATGTTCAAAGTTTCAATCTCACCCAAAAGAATCCCATCTTTTAACCGTCAAAAGAATCATTAGATACATTATGGGAACTTGTGATTTTGGCTTATGGTATCCTAGATCTAATGATTTCTGTGTACTAGGGTTTTGTGATGCAGATTATGCGGGAGATTATGAGACATTATGCGCCCGGCAGGGACGTGTGGTTGGATCCCGTCTGTCGAGGTAGCGGCGGCGGCGTAAGGGCGGTGGTTCATCCCGCTTGCGTTGAGATGCGAGGTCGGTGGCAATAGTATCCCGCTCGCATCCCTTCGGATCAATAGAGCGTGCAGGCGCAAAACCCTGGATAGTGATCCGAGCACTATATCTCGGGGGTTCCCATATGATGATTTCGAAGGGAGACATCTCCAGGGAGATGTGTCGGGTTGGCAGTTGAATCGACAATGTGATATCACAGCCAATAGGGCAGGCATTCATCATGTGCATTTTCTATCTGTTTGTTTGCTTTGCTGACTTGTAATTGTATGCCTAATTGAATAATATGCCTATGTGCTTACTTGATCTACTTGCCTTATACGCTTTTACTTGTGATTTACTTGCATTGCTATTAATTGTGCTTTCTACTGGGATTGAGGAGGTTCGGAAGGCGGTGGTGATGGGATCACATGGAAGATAGGTTGTTGAAGGCTGTGGGACAGCGGTGATTGGTTAGAATAGAAATTCCTTAAGATTGAGTACCCTGTTTATCTATGTTAAGATTTATATATATTATGCCTTATTGTTTTAGAATGCTTTAAGTTGAATTCTTGTGATGGATATAGAGTCTAAGATTGCCTATGGCGTCCCGGGGTCTTATATCCTACATCACTGGACACTGTTACCATACTGAAAACCTCCGGTTCTCATACCAGATTTCTGTTGTATTTTTCAGATGCAAGTCGCAACACACCTCGGTGAGTTATCTGGTTGGTGACAGAAGCGGAGCATCCGAATACTTCTTTTGAGTCATTTTGGGTTATACTATATATGTCTCTCACTTTTGTATTTTGTTTTGCCTAGAGGCTTGCATTTAAGAGAACAAAATTTGTATAAGCTATTTTTACTGCCTGATTCTCTTTTGGTCTGTATATAGCTAGCCGGCTTAAACTCCACGAGCCGTGGCTAGTTTCTTATGATATTATATACTTATCTTTTGTTATATCACCTCTATTTCTTGTGCTTTAAGTTAGTAGCTTCACTAGTACGTTTTGTGCTTCTGAAATCCTGTTTTGAGCTATATCCTTTATCAGGCTTCTCGATTATAATAATTCTTTCTATATATATTATATGTACGAGCCTTAGGACTGTCGTAAAATTTGATTAACCTTTGCTTTCCGGTGCGAGGTAAGGCTTAGGCTAATTAGGGTGTTACATTTAGTGGTATCAGAGCAGTTCGTCCTCGTGAGCCTAAGGGATGGACCGAATTATGCTTCATTGCAAACTCTACGTGTCTTTTCTTTGATGCTATTAGGCTATCTGGTTGATATATGCATAGCATGCTTGTTTGTGAGTGCCTGTTTGGGATAATTAAAGCATTAGGCTTTTGATATTGAGACTGATCACCTTGATATCGATTGTTTGGTGTAGACAAAAACCCTACATGGCTACTCGCAGACGAGGTCAAACACGTACATGAGAAAGTAGGAATGAGCAACCGGTCGACAACCATGCCGAGTTCATGGTGGCCATGGCAAACCTTGCGAACACTATGGAAGCTAATGCTGCTACGACTCTACAAGTTGTGCAGAGGTTAGGCCAACCGGCCGGGAACAAAAACAGACAACTGGTTCCAGACTATGGAGCGTGCTTTACAAGCGCAGCATGTTCCAAATAATCAATATGTCAAGTTCGCCGCTTATCAGCTTGCGGGAGAGGCCCAACACTGGTGGCAAGCGGAGTGCTGCCTGCTACAGCTCTAAAACGCCGATGTTCTATGGGACATATTTCAGACAGCCTTTTACAAGAAATACTTCCCTGAGTCTGCAAGGGAAGCAAAGGAGATGGAACTAATGCAGCTGAAGTAAGGTTCCCTGTCTGTGGCAGATTACACTAGCAAGTTTGACAAGCTCTGTAGGCTTTCTAGGGTGTGTCAGGGTGCCCCGGAGACCTACGAGAGCTGAAAGTGTATTAAGTACCAGAGGGGGTTGAAGGACAACATTATGATTGCTGTGGCTCTTTTGGAGATCCATATATTTTCTTATTTGGTGAACAAAGTAAAGGTGGTTGAGGAGTATGCCAAGATTGTAGCAGCATCCAAGGACACTCATGGAGCAACCTCTAGCAAGGGACATGGCAAGTATTTCCATCCTAGAGGTCAGAGTTTCAAGAGAGGAGGATATGCGCCTCAGGGGCAAAGAGGCTCCAAAAAGAACACTCATGACCAGTTTCAGCGTAGCAAAGGAAGAGGAAATCAGAGTGGTTGCTTCAACTGTGGATTGCCTGGTCATATTGCGAAGGACTGCACGTTTGGGAAGAACCCGAATGTGGGTCAAGGTCAGCACCAGGGGTGAGTCTTTGCTGTGAATGCCAAGGATGCTTCCAAGGTGGATCTTTTGATGAGAGGTATATGTCTTATTAATGATAAAATATTAATTGCATTGTATGATACTGGGGCTTCGCATTCGTTTATTTCGTTTGCTAAAGTCGAGGAACTAGGTTTGAAAGTATCAGAGTTACCTTTTGACCTGCATGTACATACTTTGCATAAGACGGTTATAACTAGGTCAGGGTGTAGGCAAGTAGGTTTCAAGTTTGAGGGTAGAGATTTTGTGCATGACTTGATCTGTTTACCAATGGTTAGGTTGGAGATGATTTTGGGGTTTGATTGGTTGTCGAAGAATCGGGTTTTGTTGGATTGTTTTGAGCGGTCAATTCGGTTTATGCCAGAAGGAGAAAGTGGGGTAGTGATAGCGAAAGGTTACTACCTAAACTCTGTAAGGGTGCACTGTAGTGGGGAAGAGCATCCGGGATACATCTTGTTAACTGCTAATGCTTCGAGCGATGTCTAGAGCTTAGATCAGATTCTGGTTGTTAGAGACTTTTTGGAAGTGTTTTCGGAGGATATCTCTGAGTTCCCACCTCAAAGGGAAATTGAATTTGAGATTGAATTGGTGCCGGGAGCCGGACCAGTATGGCTCCGATAGAGTTGGCCGAGTTAAAGAGTCAATTGGAAGAGCTTCTGAACAAGAGGTTCTTTCGACTGAGTGTATCACCGTGGGGAGCGCCAATTTTATTGGTGAAGAAAAAGGATGGAGGAATGCGACTATATGTGGACTACCGACAGTTGAACAAAGTAACTGTGAAGAACAAGTACCCACTGCCGAGAATAGATGACTTAATGGATCAACTGTAAAGAGCTGGGGTGTTTTCCGAAATTGATTTGAGATCCAGTTACCATCCGATAAGGATGAAGGAGGACGATATCCCTAAGACTGCATTTAGGATGCGCTATGGACACTACGAGTTTCTGGTTATGTCCTTTGGGTTAACGAATGCACCTGTTGTTTTCATGGATTACATGAACAGAGTGTTTCGTCCCTTTTTAGACAAATTTGTGGTGGTTTTCATCGACGACGTCTTAGTTTACTCTAAGACAGCAAAGGAGCATGAGGAACACTTGAGGATTGTGCTGCAAATCTAGAAGGAGCGAAAGTTGTACGCTAAGTTGTCGAAGTGTGAGTTCTAGAGGGAGGAAGTGATGTTCTTAGATCACGTGGTGAGCAAAAGAGAAATAGCTGTAGATCCTTCTAAGGTAGAAGCGGTGATGGAATGGGAAAGACCGACAATGGTTACGAAAGTCAGAAGCTTCTTGGGTTTAGCCGGATATTACCGGAGGTTTATCGAAGGATTTTCCCGGATTGCACTACCAATGACCAAGTTAACAAGGAAAGAAGCGCCTTTTGTTTGGACGTCGGAATGTGAAGAGAGTTTTCAGACTTTGAAGCAGAAGTTAACTTCAGCACCTGTTTTAATCTTGTCGAAACCGCATGAACCATTCGAAGTGTACTGTGATGCTTCCTTGAAGGGTTTGGGTTGCATTCTGATGCAACAGAATGTGGTGGCTTACACATCGTGTCTGCTGAAACCGCATGAGGTAAACTACCCAACTCATGACTTGGAATTAGTGGCGATTGTGTTTGCATTGAAGATTTGGAGGCACCACTTATACAGAGTAAGGTTTAACGTCTTTTCTGATCATAAAAGTCTCAAGTACATCTTTGATTAGAAAGAGCTTAATATGCATCAGAGGAGAGAGATGGAGTTGCTTAAGGACTACGATTTTGAACTGAGTTATCACCCTAGAAAGGCGAATGTGGTAGCAGACACATTGAGTCGGAAATCTTTAACAATAGCTTGGATGAGAATCAAGGAAGAGGAGCTAGTAGAGAAGTTTTTGGATCTTAAGTTGGATATTGGTGAAGTTGCCGGAAGAGCTTGCCTGAATCTGTTACAAATCTCAAGTGACTTTAAATTCGAACTCCTAAAGGCTCATCAAAACGATGACGTGTTACCTAAGGTATTGCTAGCTATCGAGCAAGGGAAGCGGTGGAGAGTGTCATGGGATCAAGATGGATTGTGAAGATTCAAGAGTAGGATCATTGTGCCAGATGTTGGGACTTTGCGGCAAGATATATTGAAAGAAGCGCACAATAGCAGATTTTCTATTCACCTTGGAAGTACTAAGATGTACCACGATCTGAAAGCTATTTTCTGGTGGCCTGGTATGAAGAAGGATGTGGCGAAACATGTCTCAAAGTACCTGGCGTGTCAGAATGTGAAGATAGAGCATCAGAAACCATCAGAAATGCTACAGCCACTTGAAATTCCTCAGTGGAAGTGGGAAGGAATCGTGATGGATTTTGTGACCGATTTACGTAGGACTAGATTGGGATTTGATGCTATTTGCGTGATCGTGGATCGCTTAACCAAATCTACTCATTTTCTGACTGTTCAAGTAAACTGTTCTATGGAAGAGTTAGCAAGGTTGTATATAAAGGAGATAGTAAGGTTGCATGGTGTGCTGTCGAGCATAGTATCAGACTGTGATCCCCGATTCACTTCAAGGTTTTGGGGAGCTTTCCAAAGAGCTTTCGGTACGAAGCTATATCTCAGTACCACATATCATCCATAAACAGATGGACAGTCGGAGAGGACTATTCATACGATGGAAGATATGCTGAAAGCATGTGTATTGGATCAACCTAAAAGTTGGGACCGCTACATGTCATTGGTGGAGTTTGCGTACAACAACAGCTTTCATGTGAGCATAGGGATGGCTCCGTATGAGGCTTTCTATGGACGGAAGTGCCAGTCTCCACTTTGTTGGTATGAATATGGTGAAGTAAGTGTTTTGGGTCCAGATTTGGTAGCAGAGACTACTGAGAACATTAAGAAGATTCGTGCAAGGATTCTAACTGCTCAGAGTCGATAGAAGAGTTATGCGGACCAGAGAAGGAAACCATTAGAGTTTGAAGTTGGGGAACATGTATTTCTAAAGGTTACACCGACAACTAGAATTGGAAGAGCGATCAAGACAAAGAAGTTGAATCCAAGGTATATAGGACCGTTTGAGATTCTAAGGCGATTTGGGCTAGTGGCGTATCAAGTTGCTTTGCCACCTCATCTGTCTAACCTGCATGACGTATTCCACGTGTCACAATTTCGTAAGTACATGTCGGATGCGGCTCATGTGTTGGAGCCTGAGTCGGTTGAGTTGAGGGAAAACATAACTTTCCAAGTAACGCCCGTGAGGATCGATGACACTAGTGTGAAGAAGCTGCGAGGAAAGGAAGTCTCATTGGTTAAAGTTGCTTGGGAGCGAGCAGGAATTGAAGAGCATACTTGGGAATTGGAGTCCGAGATGCGAAAGGATTATCCCGAGCTTTTCTCAGGTAATTCAAATTTTGAGGTCAACATTTCTTATTTGGTGGGGAGAGTGTAAGAACCGCAACTAATTAACTGGTTAATTAAGTGATTATATTTCCCAAATTAGATTCCGAAAAGCTGAAGTGAGAATTTGAGGATTTAAATGTGATTTTTGGACTCAGTAGGTCTTTCTGAGTCAGAAAATGTATTTTCTGCGAAAAACCGTGAAAAACCACGAACCGACAGTTGAACTGGTTCAACCGGTTCAAGTCTATCCGATGCTGTGCGAGAAAAAGTAGAAACAGTCAAAAACCTTAAAAAATATTAGAAATGGAAAACCGGACATTAATTTTAAAAGGTTTGGCCCGAAGTTAGGCCAAACGGGCTAAAAACGCTAACGGGTTGGACCGGGCCCAAATTGGGCCCAAGCCCAACATAAAAAAGGTTGATTAATGAACCCCTTTCAGCCATAACACACACCTAACACAACACCACCAGCTAAAGGAAGGAAGAAGAAAATACTATTCACCATCTTCTTCTTTGGTTCATATCTCGAGCTACGGTGCTCCAATTTGCGTGCCATTAGCGGCTACGCGTTTCTTATGAAGTGCTCTACAAAAACTCATGCAAGAAACTGGTAAGAAAAGCTTGAAATTCTCTCAGTTCTTCTCTCCAAAATTTTGGGGTTTTTAGGGCTTTGGGTTAAATGAGTTTTTGTGATTTTGGATGTTTAGGTTTGCTCTAATCCTTGGTTAGCATTGGATTTTGGCTATCAAAACTGTTAGAAAAGGTAAGAGACATTAAACCCTTGTGATATTATGTTTAAATGGAACCCTAGGTTGATTTGTGATGGTTTATGCATATATAGTTTGATTATTGTGAGTTTGGAGCTTGTTGATGCTTGTTAGATTTACATTGGTGGCTTGCTTGTGGTGGAGAACTCAACTTGTGCCATTTTGGAGTTGGGTTCATATAGGGAATCGGCCAAGGTACGGTTTCGGTTTCCTCTATGTAGTATATAATATTCATGGACACTTAGGCTAGTGACTTATAGGATAGGTTTGAATTATAATGGTTGATGAGTTGTGAATATCGATGTATGATGATTTATTGTGAATTGGTGATGATGATTGATTGTGTGAATTTGAAAAGTGAATAGTGATAACATGTGTGATGTTGGAATTGATGAATTGGTAAAGTAGTTGGAAAATGTGAAAGAAGATTGATTAGAATGTGATATATGTGATATATTGATGTTGAGAAAGAGGAGGATGAAATGTGAAGGAAAATGTGGTAAGATAGGTATAATATGACACAAAGGGTAGATTTTGATGAGAAATGAAATTTGAAATGGTTTGGTATGGTTTTGGTTGTGTTGTACAAGAAATTGTGGGATTTGTGAATTTGGGTAAAAGTTTATTTTTGGTGAAATTTGTTTGATCATAACTTTTGCCTCATTTTTCAAAATTGATTGGAACTTGTTTGAGATTAAAACTTATTGAAAACCCTTCAATTTGATATAAAGCTTGTAAAATTTGGGTTTTTGTAGAGGAAGTTATAATCATTCAAAGTTGGTGTTAAAAATCTGAAATTCTACAAAGTTGCAAAATTTCAAGATTTCTGATATGTGCGCACGCACAACCCTGCGAAAATTTTATTCTGTGCGGACGCACAGACCTATGTGTACGCATAGGCAGGAAAGGGCTCTCTGCTTGTAGCGTTAGCACAGCTTGTGCAGGCGCACATCAATAAAGAATTGCGACCTGTGCGTACGCACAGCTCTGTGCGCACACACAAGTCGGGAAGGGTCGTCTGTTGGGGGCGCTAGCACACCCTGTGCGAGTGAACAGACTTTACAAATTTTAGTACCTGTGCGTACGCACACTTTCAAAATCTTCCTGGCCGTGTGCACGCACACCCCTGTGCGTACGGACACGCCCTGTTTCTCAAATTTTTCTTTGTTTTCAACTATTCTACCTTTCCAACAAGGTTGTAAGCTTCTCTAACACCATTTTAGGTCTCTTGGGCCTAGTTTTGGATACTTAAAACATGGGAAAGAATTTAATGGCTTTAAATGATATTATTTGGAAAACTTAGAAGATGGAGGCCAAGGTTTTGGGTGTACTGGGGATGGTTTGATGGTATGTGACGAATGGTTGATGTATGAGATGAGAATTGAGGAACTGTTGAGTTCAAAATAAAAATGTGAATTGACAGTGGTAGAGATGAGTCGAAGACTCGAAAGGGTGATGAGGAATCACTAATATATTGAAAATGTTTTCTGAAAAACACTGAACTACTATTTTATATTGAGATTATGAGACGCTATGCGCCCGGCAGGGACGTGTCGTTGGATCTCGCCTGTCGAGGTAGCGGCAGCGGCGTAAGGGCGGTGGTTCATCCCGCTTGCATTATGATGCGAGGTCGGTGGCAAGAGTATCCCGCTCACATCCCTTCGGATCAATAGAGCGTGCAGGCGCAAAACCCTGGACAGTGATCTGAGCACTATATCTTGGGGGTTCCCATATGATGATTCCAAAGGGCGACATCTCCATGGAGATGTGTCGGGTTAGCAGTTGAACCGACAATGTGATATCACAGCCAATAGGGCAGGCATTCATCATGTGCATTTTCTATCTGTTTGTTTGCTTTGCCGACTTGTAATTGTATGCCTAATTGAATAATATGCCTATGTTCTTACTTGATCTACTTGCCTTATAGGCTTTTACTTGTGAATTACTTGCATTGCTATTAATTGTGCTTTCTACTGGGATTGAGGAGGTTCGGAAGGAGGTGGCGATGAGATTGCATAGAGGATAGGTTGGTGAATGCTGTGGGACAGCGGTGATTGGTTAGAATAGAAATCCCTTAAGATAGAGTACCCTGTTTATCTATGTTAAGATTCATATATATTATGCCTTATTGTTTTAGAATGCTTTAAGTTGAATTCTTGTGATGGATATAGAGTCTAGGATTGCCTCTGGCATCCTGGGGTCTTATATCCTACATCACTGGACACTGTTACCATACTGAGAACCTCCGGTTCTCATACCATATTTTTGTTATGTTTTTTAGATGCAGGTCGTAACACACCTCGGTGAGTTGTCTGGTTGGTGACAGAAGCGGAGGATCTGGATACTTCTTTTGAGTCATTTTGGGTTATACTGTATATGTCTCTCACTTTTGTATTTTGTTTTTCCTAGAGGCTTGCATTTGAGAGAACAAAATTTGTATAAGCTGTTTTTACTGTCTGATTCTCTTTTAGCCTGTATATAGCTAGCCAGCTTAAACTTCGCGAGCCGTGGCTAGTTTCTTATGATATTATATACTTATCTTTTCTTATATCACCTCTGTTTCTTGTGCTTTAAGTTAGTAGTTTTGCTAGTATGTTTTGTGCTTTTGAAATCCTGTTTTGAGCCATACCACTGGTCGGTCTGCTCCTTCACAGCGCTCAAAGCGCTTCATGCTCCACAATACTCGAGAGCTACCAAACTTGGACTCACTTGATTTCAAAAATAAGTTTAATAAGAATCATTCACATTTTGATCCGGCTCGGTTCAACTCTTGCGCTACCTACAAGTTCCATTCTCAAGTTCTAGTCAACCGCCATTTGTGTGCCTCTTATGTTGTCATTCTGGAAAATCTGTCTGACAAGGGTGTTGATTTTCTACCCTTTTTGATAAAATAAATGGACTCCTCTGTTTATGATTCACAAGCCGATTTACCCAAATCTGGTTCGCGAGTTTTATGCGAACATGATGTACATTGATGGAGCCTTATGATAAGCGGATATTTTATACGCTTTTTGGGGGTAATTTCATATAGATTTTAGTATATTTTAGTTACTTTTTAGTATATTTTTATTAGTTTTTAGGCAAAATTCATATTTCTAGACTTTACTATGAGTTTGTGTATTTTTCTGTGATTTCAGGTATTTTCTAGCTGAAATTGGAGGGAGCTGAGCAAAACTCTGATTCAGGCTGAAAAAGGACTGCTGATGCTGTTGGATTCTGACCTCCCTTCACTCGGAATGGATTTTTTAAAGCTACAAAAGTCCAATTGCTGCACTCTCAATTGGGTTGAAAAGTAGACATATAGGGCTTTTCAATAATATATAATAGTCCATATTTTGCGCGAAGATAAATGACGTAAACTGGCGTTTAACGCCAGTTTCATGTTGCATTCTGGCGTTGAACGCCAGAAACAGGTTGCAAGTTGGAGTTAAACGCCAGAAACAGGTTACAACCTGACGTTTAACTCCAGAAACAGACCAGGCACGTGAGAAGCTCAAGTCTCAGCCCCAACACACACCAAGTGGGCCCCAGAAGTGGATTTCTGCACTATGTATCTTAGTTTACTCATTTTCTGTAAACATAGGTTACTAGTTTAGTATTTAAACAACTTTTAGAGACTTATTTTGTATCTCATGATATTTTTAGATCTGAACTTTGTACTTTTTGATGGTATGAGTCTCTAAACTCCATTGTTGGGGGTGAGGAGCTCTGCAGCGTCTCGATGAATTAATGCAATTATTTCTGTTTTCTATTCAAACACGCTTGTTTCTCTTTAAGATGTTCATTCGTACTTAACCATGATGAAGGTGATGATCCGTGACACTCATCACCATTCTCAATCTATGAACGCGTGCCTGACAATCACCTCCGTTCTACCTTCGATTGAATGAATATCTCTTGGATTCCTTAATCAGAATCTTCGTGCCATTTGGACCATTTTCACTGAGAGGACGGATGGTAGCCATTGACAACGGTGATCCACCAACACACAACTTGCCATAGGAGGAACCTTGCGTGCGTGAAGAAGAAGACAGGGGGAAAGCAGAGATTCAGAAGACAAAGCATCTCCAAAACTCCAACACAATCTCCATTACTGCATAACAATTACTTATTTTATGCTCTTTCACTTTTTACAATTGAAACTAAAGAACCCTATTGGTATCCTAACTAAGAATAATAAGATAACCATAGCTTGCTTCAAGCCAACAATCTCCGTGGGATTCGACCCTTACTCACGTAAGGTATTACTTGGACGACCCAGTGCACTTGCTGGTTAGTTGTGCAGAATTACATAGTGTGAGTATAATTTTCGTGCACCACCTTGCATTCTTATGTAAAAAAGGTGCATCTGACTTTAAACAGAGAGACTGTTAGTGCTGCACTAGGATATGAAGATGAAGGACCAAGGGCATACATGTCAGGAAAATGGGACTCTCAAATTGGGGTTACTCTTCAGACTGCTCTTTTTCGGGTTTGCGAGAATTTCTCTGCTCTGGATGGAACTATTCTCACTCACAAGGCTCTGAGCCCTGTAAGAACACTACTTCATCGCATCATCAACCACATTTTGATGCCTCAGAGCAGTTCCTATCAAAGAGTAAATGTCTGTGATACTTTGGTTTTATTTGCTATTATCAATTCTGCTTCTATTTCTTTTGCATATATCATGGTGTGGCACATGTGGGACTGTGTTCGTAGTGATAAGAAGGTGAATCTGCCTTATGGTATTTTTCTTACATGCATTTTCGAATACTTTAATGTTGATGTACTCAATGAGCCTGTAGAAAACAGGGTTTCAACCTTAAAAGGAGGCGGGATTTTTGAAGCCATGAAAGGGAAAAAGGGAAAAAGTGCTATTACATCTGATAGTGAAAGTGAATATCATCCCTCTAAATCTTCCAAACTATCCGAATCAGTCAAAGATGTGCTGCATGAATTCTCTCATATGACCAATCTGATGATCAAATCTTCCAAGGAGGCCAGAAAACAAGCTTATGAAAGTGAAAAGGCCTGGACTAAGTGCAATGAGAGAATCAATTTGCTAATCAAAAGCCTGGAAAAAGACATGGCTGTTTCGGATGAAGAAGATGATTCCCTTGGCTCAAATATCAATCTTTCTGATGCTTGATGTGTTCTTTGCTGCTCATACCTTTGAACTCTGCTCTTTTAATTGTTCTTTTGTTTTAGTGTCTTGTGAACTACTGGACAATTGTACTCAACTACTTTGAACTTCTGTGTTTTGTTTATTAATCAAATATTTTGTGTATTCATCATGCTGATTTTCTAACTTTTTTGCAGGTTCCCCTCTTCATGGCAAAATGGGGAAAAAAGTAGAAAAAGGACTAATCTGCTAATCTGATGATTATTGCTCTGATAAACTGCTAATTTGATGATTATTGCTTTGATAAAATGCTAATTTAATGATTAGTGCTTTGATTCTCTGATCACAGTTTTCTGTTGATTATTGCCTGCCCATTTTGTTTAAAATGATTTGTTGGATGAACTTTATGTTGCTGGATAATTTTGTTTGATTGAATGTTTTGGTAGTAAATATTTTTAAATAGGAATTATTTGAACATGTTGATTTAAAGTATGTTGAGTTTTGGTTATTTGTTGCAATGTTTTCTGAAAGTACTCTGGCATACTTTATGTTTAGTTGTTATAAGCAAAAAAATTGTTTAAAAGATAACAAACCAGGTTTTGTTTATTTTAATACATCTGCTCAAAAATCAAAGTGTTCAACATTTTTTTTTGTACCATATATTGAATACATTTTGGAATGTATTAAGCTTGTTACAGGTAATGCCTCCACTGATAAAAATGGCACATATCAAGGGGGAGCTATGTGACAAATGAGAAAGGGGAGGATCCAAAATCTTCAAGGGAGTACTCTTAATCCTTGCCCTTTTTCAATTCAATTTTTAATAATGTTTGTCATCAATGGGGAGATTGTTGAGTTTGAAAAACTTAAAATTAATGTGATGATCAAGTATTATTAAAAATAATTAATTACAAAATTGTTAAATTAATTTTATGGTTATTATAAATTAGCAGCTTAACAATTTTGTTAGAATTTGCAGATTCTGTTGTTGGGCCAAAAATTACAACAAGCCCAATGTGATATTCAGCCTTGTCCAGAATTCCAATTGATAAATGGCTAAAATAATTATTTGGTTAGCAAGATAATTGGGCCTGGAAATTATTCAGCAAAGCCCAAAACAAGGCTTCCAATTGCCCCAACTTTTGGTTGGTCCGAATTGAAAGAAGAAAGAATGAAATGGAGCACAATTGAGTTTGGTTACCTACCCCCACTAAGAAATAGAATTCAAATTCAATTAACTTGGTTTAAATACATTGGTAACATGAAAGAAAAAGTTAACATTGATTTGATTGCCATTAATGCATTACACGTTACTAGGCATGGAGGTTTAGAAAGTGGAATTTTAACTCATTTTAATTTTTTTTTCTTTACTTCCATTGAAAGCTTTTCTTCTCTCTCTTCTCTCTCTAGTTTTCGGTCATTTTATCTGTCAGGAAAGAAGAAGATGCAAGTTATCAGAGATAGAAGCAAAGAAGCTATGAAGAAGCAAGCGGCTAAGATGATGATGGCCCTTGCAAAAAGAAGATCTACAGTATGGCATGGCTGAGATCTTTACCAGTAATGGCAAGATATGGTGAAGAAGCCTCAAGATCTCCATACCTAAAAATAGTAGCAATCCATTTCGGTCAGAGAAGAAGATCCCAGTGGTATGGCTCATTTATACTTTTTGTTCATCCATCACAGAAGGTAGCTACTATAGCTACGTGGAGGAGGAAGCAAAAGTAGAGCAGATGGAGCTGTCAAGGATCAAGTGTTCATCAAGGGTCAAAAATCCTTATTGGGGACCAAGTCAAGATGGAAGGCTCAGATTGATGAAGCTTGATGAGAAGGGATGAGAGAGGTAATTGCATGTTGGTTTTTACTTTCGGTTCCCTCTCTCTTCTCTCTGTCCGAACCAGTTTTGGTGTTGAAGAAGAAGAAGTTGACTCGGTTGAACCGTTTCAACCTTGGAAGCTTCCCCTTCTATAATAAGGGTGAACGGCCAAGGCTTGAGACAAGGAGAGTAAGCACAGAGTTCTCATAGCTACCCAAGCTAATAGAAGTTCTTCTCCTTCAATGTGTTTCATTTTGTATTTTCTTTAGTTTTTTCTGTCTGAGTCTCATGGTGAAAAAGAAAAATAGTGTGAGGTTTGTAAGAAAAAGCCAGTGAGTGGAAAAAGGCAGAGTGTACAAAATTAAAGAAAAAGCCATAGGTGTCTTAGAGATCCTTTGTACATTTATGTGTTGTGTATAATGATTTTGTGAGAATCCTCTTGCAAGTTGGGTTAGTACTTAGCAGTTGAAAGCTTGGTAGGTGACCAAGTCAAGTTTATGATTGGGGATAGATTCTGGATTTGTCCCGGATAGGAAGGGTAGTTCCTAGGGAAGAATTAAAGTTTGTAATCTGTTTGATTATAGTGAAATTCCATCATTATTGTGATAGAGACTGGATGTAGGCTGCATTGCACTTAGCAGCTGAACTAGGATACTTCTTGGTGTGATTCTTTCTCTCTCTTCTACTCCATTTCTGATTTTGTTGCATAGGAGACAAAAAGAAAAAATATCTCCTGAAGCTATTTCAAAGAACAGAAAGTAACACTCAACAAAAAGGGGCTAAAATTCAACCCCCCCTTTTTCTTAGCCACTGATTACCATCAAATTTTTCAAATACATTTTTTTTGGGCTTTAGGGCAAGTTTGCCGCACCCCCGCGAACTTTACTACGTATCTTCATAAATATCAGATTGGCTAAGAAGAAAAGTTAGAAACTTAACAATGGCAACCATTATCATTGTCTCTAGAGTACATAAGAGAACACAAGAGTACACAGGAATAAGTTGTATTTTTTAGAGAAATAGTGATTTTTTTAATTTATAATATAAAAAATCCTTGTTAAATATGGTTGCCATTCACGCCGGCGATATTGAAGAAGTCATGCTTGTTGTTTGTGTACTTTTGTGTACTCCTATATACTATTGGAGACGATGATGATGGCTTAGAAATTTGAATTTCGTCAGCCAGGTTTCTAGGGAGAATTTCGGTGAAGTTCACCAGGAGTTGGGCGAATTCATCCTAAAAAAATGCATTCCAGACATTAAAGTTCAAATAACGTGTTTCTGGAAATAATGTTTTTTTATTTATTTCAGAAAAAAAAAACCCTTATAAAAACCTAATACCAAAAATAAGTAGAAGCCCCACACAAACTTAGTCACTAATTTCTTCCCTACTAAACAATTATAATTAGTTACAAGTACCAGTACAAATAAAAAGAAAAAGATGTCGAGAAGGAGAAGTAGCGATTGTTACCTTCTTCAAATGGCAGCCATGGAGAGCAAGCTGAGCAACGAGCAACAAGTTTAACTACCAAAAAGAAACAAAGGAGCAACAACAACTATTGACGACAGCAACAACAACAAAATCCTACTGAGTTTTAGAATTAGCAAAAGGATAAAATAAAAAAAATAAAAAAAACAAAGGGAGAAGATTTACCAGCGGCAACGTCTACGTGCAAGACCGGTGGCGGTGCAAGTGACGGAGGTGTAGTGCTATGAAGAGGAGGCAATGACAGAGCCAAATGCAGTGACAGCGTCGTTCAAGAAGAGGTGCTTTCTCTCTATCTCAGTGAATTAGGCATTTCTACTAGACCTGGAGATGCGTTGGTGGAGGAGGCGCCTTTGCTCGACGGTGGTGACGATGGCAACAGTGACGACTAGGATGGCGGCAATGAGATTATTCTTCACCTTCGGCATAAGCTATGTTACTCTATGACAATTGTTAACAAAAAGGGCAACTACAAGAAGGGCAAGCCATAATTCATTCTATATAACAATTTATTAACAAAAAATTATTTTAATGAGAATAATACTGGCCATAATTCTATGACCACTAAAAACTTTTATTAAGAAGAATTTTTTATAATTATTAGTGGCAATAAAGATAACTGCTATTATAATATATAGTAGTAATAGCAAATATATAATTGTCGCAAAAATATAACTTAAATTAAAGAATTGGTGGCCATTATGTTATTGCCACTAAAAATTTGTCGCTAAAACATATTTTTCTTGTAGTGCTTTTTTGCTTGATATTGGAAATATTGATTTTTGTTCTTCAATTTGTCCAAGCTCAGAGTTTTCCATTTTCTTTCTTTTCTTCTGAGATATCATGTGGGTGTAGGAAGAGAAAGAAGTGAGAGAAAAGATAATATGATTTCAGTGGTGTGGTTTGGTTCAATTGAAATGAAATTGAAATTCCTAATTAACAACTAAGTTGAGAAGTTGGATTTGGATATGGGCCTCCGTTTAGGCTTTGTTCTTAGGCCAGATCTTTCTTTTCCTTCTTTTGGCTAGGCTTTGGATTTTGTTTCGGATGGAAAGATTTGTAATGGAAGCAAGTAAGTCTTTCGGCCATAATTATATGTGTGTGTAGGCCAGATGTTTGTTTGGGCCTGTTTTATTTCTTTTTGAATCTGTTTCAATTAAGTTAATTTCATGTACACTAAACACAACAAATTACACAAATAATTAGCTAATAATTCAATGATATTTAGTCATCATCTTAATGATATTTTAGTTCTTTAAACTCAGTACGTATTTACTAATTTATATCACATTGAAGGGAGCATCCCCACTTAGTGATCGGTCCGCTAGTTCGCGCAAATCCGAATAAGTTATCACGGATGAGCCACATGCAGGGAAACTTGCACGTGTGGTTCTGGCCGGACTTTCCTGAGGTATCTAATAACCTTGCTTCTGCTCGCCGCTGGTGCACCTCTCCTAACTATTGCGATTTGAAACCGTAGCGTAGGCGAAACCTGGCAGCCCGCCCAGAGTTTGACCTTATCCGGTCCTGGAAGGAAAGCGACTCTTTTCTTTTTCACCAGGAACATGAACGGCATTCGTCAGACTTGAGCAGTAGGTTTTGACTCGGTCAGCTGTAAGGATGAAGAAATCGTTTATACTGTAAATGAGATATATAATTTGAATAAATCTACAAAACGATATCAGTCGAACAAAATTTGAATATCAAAAGACAGTGAAACATATTACATAATACTATTTTCTTTTTTTTTTAATTACTAAGCTATATTTTTGAGAAAGAATATAAACTAGAAAATTCAAAACTCGCGACATGCCACAATAAGAATGAAAATTCAAAATGGCCAAATTATTATGTACTTTAATAAGCAGAAATTATTTTAATCAATTAGATGATTGGAAATGATGACAACGAGAACGCAATGAAAATAATTACCATTATTCGTATCTATGTAATTTCAATATGTTTGCGTTTAAAAATATGAGTAACAAATACATCATCTTGTAATAATTTATATCATAAAAAGATAAAATTTTAATATTTATGTAAAAGAAAAAAAAGGTCTCCTTTAGAAATCAATGTTAATAAGAATTTTTTTTTTAGGCATGGCAATGTGATTTAGAACAAGGATTTATACCCCTGACTTTACTGTTTTCATTTTTCTTTTGTTTTGGCAAAAAGGAATAAATAATATAATAAGTAGCCTTGAATTCTCGTTTCTGTTTGAAGGCACAGGTACTATACAACAAAGTTGGCCACCTTGCATCAAAGTTAGAAAAAATAAAGCAAACCCAAATAGTAAAATAAAAACATACCTTATTTTCAAACATGTGTTTTATGGTGTCATTCAAGTCACCCTTCCAATAAAATTCTTTTCTATTCTCTGCTGTTAGCACTTTTCCAAGCTTTGGTGTGCTCACCTTGTCTCCTTCAGAAAAGTACTTCATGCGAGCACATTTTCTGACCACTACTTTCCTCAACAATGGAAATCTTAGGAAGCACTTTTGTGAGCAAAACCTACCGAGTCTTGGTAAAGAATCCAACTCCAAAGTTTGCAAAGAGAAAAATGCAATGTCATTTGTTATCTCCTCTCTCTCTTTGGACAATATTTCCTCAAGTGAATCACATTGTTTTACCTTCATTACGGTGAGTTTGGCCAGACTTCTTGCTGTACTAGGAGAAAGTAAGTTTATCATGCTATTGCAATTTGCTACCTCAAGATAGGTCAAATGGAAAAAGGTAACAGAAGAAGGAACAATGTTTATCAAAGTTGAACATCCATAAACAAATAAATCTTCAAGAAGCTCGAGAACTGGGTCAATTTGCAGTCCTTCTTCGCATATATGTTGAAGATTTGGTAATTGATAGAGTATCAAACTTTGGAGCTTTGTACAAGTTTTTTCATTTGTAAGCCTTTTATCATGAAATATCTTCTTAAAGGAACTCCACTCAACATGTAGCCGTTTCAAACTGCATATATTCTGCAGAACCTGATCAGGAAAAGCAGAACCTTCGGTCTTGTAATTGGATAGAGCAAGAAATGATATTTTGTCGAAGAAGGAACCTATATTTTGGGTTTGCAATATGTTGGCAGCATCCTTTTCATCTATTCTCAAGTGCTCTAAATTAGGCATTACCTTGAACATATACAAAAAGCAATTTACAATAAGATGCTATTTCCAATAAATCTAAATTTAATTCGCAATAGCCTAAGAAAAGAATAAAGACAGTAAATATAATGTTTAATCAAAATTCAGAGTAATCTTATACTTTGCTCGATTTAATCCAAACTCACTAATGGTATTTAAAAATCATTAGAAATCAGCAATCACTAGTCTCATTATTCAAATAATTAATTGCATATATAAAAAGGTTTAATTTCTAATATTTTGTCTCAACTTTTTCATACAATCAAATTTCTTTCAAGCTTAAATAAATTTTGGATACCTGGAAAATGTTAAATTTTTTATTTTATTTCAATCAAATTTAAAAGTTATCTAATTTAATACAATAACACACAATATTTAATTTGCTATCTGATCATCTAAGAAGTCTCTTGACGGCAAGAACAAGAATAATTATTTTTATATTTCTGTAAAAAATAATATTTTTATTTGGACTAAAATAAGAATTTTATATTGACCAAAAACTTATATTAAGCCTTTTATTTCTAAGATTTGTTTCAAAGTTAACACAAAATCCAATACTCATGCTTGAGAATGCTATTTTGGAATTGAAAAAATATTTTCTTTGATTTAACTGTACCAATTTTTAAATGTAAAATTTGATTTATCTTTAAGTAAAAAATCTGAATGAAAAGTAGAAAATCGTGTTCATATGCATTGGACTTTAATGCAAATTAGCATATGTAACAATGTAAACAATTCATACCTGTTCAGCTACCAAATGTTGTTGTGTTGAAATAATATATTCGTCATCTGAAAGCTTTTGATGACTACTTGTAGAAAGAGTTCTGTACAAATTTAACGTCACACATCCTGTAATATCTAATTTTCTCAAAGATGGACATGATAATGTGTAATTTCGTGCATAGAACCCTTTGAGTTTAAGCAAGTCCCAAAGCACCAAAGTATTTAAATGGTTAAACTCAAAGGAAATAGATAAGAACATGGGTTCTTCCTTGAATGCAATAATTTTCTTCATGTTTTCACACCATTTAATTATAAGTTCTTTAAGATGTGAGCAACTTGTGGCTACTGAACATGGAAATACAAATTCCAAGTTTATGTAGCTCTCTACATTTATTTCCTCTAGATTGTAAAAATTAAGAGCTCTTTCAGGATCCTTGCTCCATATTTGTTTTAACTTCGACAATTCTTTTAGAGTAATTTTTTTCAGCTGTGTTTGTTCTGTACTATAATTTTCATCAGAACTCAGTTGAAATATCTCTTCTACCGAAGCACAGTTAGTAACCATTAATGTCTCAAGATCATTATATACTTTTTGCATTGAAGAAGAAAAAATTGCTCTAATTTTCTCACAATTTTTTACTTGTAAAGTCTTTACTTTAGAAAATTCTTTGTGCCATATTTTCTTCAAACTCTTCATATTCTTCAAGATAATTGTTTGCAATTTGAAAAATCGAACCTGGATTCAAAAATTCAAAAATCATACATAACTTCTATCATTAAACTGTTAATAAAGAATAAGCACCAGAAAAAGCTATTAGTGAAGATATATGATGTATATTTCTATTCAATACATAGTATTTGAACAAAGGTCCTAATTTCTTTTTTCAAAACAATAGTCACCATTTAGTTATCATACCTCTTCTAGTGTGACAATATTGTTGTCACTATCTTCTTCTACAGCTATTATCTCTTCCATTAGATGGCATTCACTTATTTCAAGCTTTATGAGGCTGGAAAAACTCTCCACCATGGCAGGTGAGAACAAATACTTTAGACCATCACAATTCTCAACAATCAAATTTCTTAATTTGCAAAAATAGTGTCGATTATCCTTCCAAATTTTGTTCAAATTGAGCGAGCTCAACTTGAGTGTGTCCAAATTAGGAAATGCAACCTACATATATATATATAGAATATAAAAATGTTAATAAAACATTATAAAAAACTTTGCATTCAATAGTATTCCATCCTTTGTACGAATTATGTAATAAACTAACAATTGAAAGTAAATCCAATAAAATAAAAGTAATAAAATTAGCTAAGAAGTAAACAGCTAAAACAAGTAAATGAAATGTGATAATAAATAAATTTCTAATACTTACAGTACAAGAAAAATGAGAAGTTTCTATGATCATTTAAATGCTATTTTAGTACAGTATTATTATCGATCATTAATTCTAAATAAAATATTTAGTAGTATTCATCACGATCAATAATTAGTTTCTATAATTTTATTAAAAAATGTTTTAAGGTATTCTCGATCTCTCTCACGCACACAAAGTGAAATACATTTTCAATTTGGTATTATAAGTTGGTTCATGATGAGATATTTCTTGAGATTTATATTAACTTAATATACTATATAGAAATGTAATTAAAAAATATTACAAAAAAATTTCATATAAGTATATTTATTAGTTTTTATATATGTAATATTTATTAGTTTATAAAATATATCAACTTGTCACGATAAATTTTAGAATATTAGGTTTAACAGTGTTTGTATAATTTTTTAGAGTGTTTGAGAATGCTTTAGATGATTCCGAAACGTTCTAGAATGTCCTAGAAGATCCCGAAATATCCTAAAAGGTTCTAGAAGATTCTAAAATGTCATAAAGTAATCTAAAAGAATCTAGATGTATATGAACGTATGAAGAGTAGTATAGAATAATCTAGAAGTATTTAGAAAGTTGTGGTATGATAGATATTTATAATGAAGATTTTGGATGATTAATCTAGACCGTTGATTATATTTAATTATAACCATTCATTAAGGAGGTGGATTGCTATAAATAGTAGGGAAAAGTTAGAATTTGAATATCAGTCATTTATAACAAACACTTGAATAATAAAGTGTTTTTTTTACTAAAACTTTATTTCTATTATGTTCTTAGCTTTTTTCCTAAATACAGTAACGTTGGAATGCGTTCAAGGCCGTGACAAACTACCGATACTAATTTTTATTACATATATTATTTATGTTGAGTCAGAATTATTTAGATCAACCGATACTCCATAAAATGAAATAAATAAATAAACTAAAGAACCCACTTATACGCATCAAAACAAGTATAGAAGCTGAAACCCTTACTTGATTATTGAAAAGGGATATTGGAGAAGATGTTGGCTGATGAGAATAGAAGCATTCAAGCGCATCCAAATGTTGTAGAGTCAGAGAATGGAGCAATGGAAACTGAATGGTTTCGTCATTCATTGCACTTGCATCATCATCTTCAAACACTACCTTTTCCATAAGATTGCATTGAGAAATTTCCAACTCTGAAAGCTGAGGCATCCCTTTAACCATGGATACAGAGAGAAGATATTTTACTTTGTTACATTTTTCAACTTTGATGGCTCGGAGCTTGGAGAAGAAACCAACTGCAAGTGGCCCATGACAAATTTTCTCCATCTTACCGAGATTCTGAATCACCAGTTTTTCCAGGTTTGGAAATGGGGTTGGAATATGAGACCTCTCTGTAAAATCAATGATGTGCTGAATTAAGGCATTATTTTGGATGTGGAGGTGCTTCAGTTGAGGAAATCCATCCCTATTCAATTGGTAGAGTACATTCGAAATGCCTTCAACTTCATCCAAATACAAATTCTCTGCTCTTCTGATCAATCCTTTGATCCCATGCTCCAAGTGAATATTGGTGCCAAGCTTGAGCTTCAATGTTTTCCATGTGACGTCGTCAATATCAGCCCATTCCCAAACGTCTCCAATAACAATTTTGAACCTTTCTAATTTATCAAACATCAAGTCTCTTGGCAACATCCATGCCTCTTGTATCTGTAGCTCTAGACTTGTTAGGCTTGACAACTGACGAAGTTCATCAAGGCTGGCATTTTCATCTTGATTGTCTAAATTCTCAATCTTCCACTTAATGGAGGTATTGCCCATGTATAACTCCTCCAATTTGATCAAGCTTGATATGACGCCTGCTGGGATGATTTCAATCCCAGAATCACCCAAATCGAGCATTCTTAAATGACTCAATTTCCCTATTTCGCTTGAAAGTTTTATCATCGATGACTGTAAGAGACTCAGTATTTCTAAATTTTTTAAAGCTCCTACTGCATCAATATTTTCCAGAACACATTGATCCACAAAGTTACTCAAGTGGAACAATTTTAGATTATGACCATCTAACTTTTCAGGAAGCTGGCGAAAACCACAATTCTGCAGAATGATCTGGGAGCAGTTGCTAAGAATATCCATATTGGGAAATTCCCTCAACTTATCTCCGTCTCCGTACTTGGCTAATATGTGATAATCCCTATAAGCGATGGAGATAGCTACTTCACGAACAACGTCATGCATTTTGACCCTTGTGATTGTGTCATCTTCTAACAACAAACAAGATGCCTTTAATGCACTTATCATGTTATGTAGTCTATTTCTGGCACCTTCCATTGTATTTGTGCTGTTGAATATACCTAGACCCATCCCATATTTGAATAGGTCATTGACAGAAGGATTTTTACCATTTGTTGCACAGAGCAAGAAAAAAGCTTTCATCTCATTGCCTTTTAGCCTTTTGTAACTTAACTCCAAAGCTGAATAAGTTATCTCCTGCAACTCTTCATTGTCAACCTTTTCTAATTGGCTCAAAGCATCTTTCCACGCATGAATGTTTTGATCTATCAATGAGCGCGCCATAGTAACTATGAGAATAGGCAATCCTGCACACCTTTTTGCCAACTGGAATGCAATTTGATGCTTGTCGGGTTCTTTGTCTAAATTATTAGCCTCAGATTGGAACAAGCTCCATGATTCTTCTTCATTTAAAACTTCTAGTCTAAAATGTTCTTTGACTCCCATATGTCGTAGCAAATCTAAGGTTCTAGAAGTCATCAATAATTTGCAGCCATTATGTTCACCATCAGAGGGAATGCCTACTTTCTTCAAGTCAAGGGCTTCCCAAATATCATCCAGTATGAGAAGGATGGTTTTCTCCTTTTTTATTCTCTCGTATAGGCGAGGTGCTCTACCAGCTACAGTTACCTCTTCAAAACGAAGACCCAACTGATCAGCAATCTCCTCTTGAACGGTTTTGATGTCTGGTGTTTTGGATATGGTGGCCATAACCACCTCATCAAACAACTGATTTTCCTTAGCTATTTGATAAACTTCTTCAACCAGAGTGGTCTTACCAACACCACCAAGCCCGTAGACTCCAACCATACTTACTTTGGGGTCTCTTAGAGCATGCATGATATTCTCCATAATTGGTTTTCTTGACTCCAAGTTTTGACTACTCCTTGTAGTAAATGCTGACACTGCATCAAGTTTAGGACGGTAAGCTACCTGGGAAAAGTCCCCTCCTCCCCGTACTTCAACAACTTTTTGGGCAACTTTTGTAGCTTTTCTACTGAGTTGATGGCGTGTCACCACATTAGGAAATGACCATCTAGAACATCCAGCCTTTGCACGACGAGGATCATTTTGAAGTTTAGTTGCCTCTCCAATGGCATCATTCACATTCTTCAACCAATTCTGCACAACATCAAAAGTTGTTTTCCCATTCCTTCTTTCTTCTTCAACACGTTGCTTGATTTCGTCTCTTTTGCCCTCAAGATCACTGACACGGTCTCTTAGCTCTTTAAATTTGGCTTTGTGGAAAATTAGATAACCAACTTGCCTTCCAATAGGTGCTACAGTGTACTCAGCTATTTTTGCAGCAACTGCAATGAGAATATCCATTGATCCTTTTGATTCAAGAGTTCAAACTACAAGCAAAAATAGGAAAATTTTAAATGAGGAAAAGAGTTCATGGAAAACATTGTAAAAAGAAAAACATACACAAATGTTAAATGCTGATACCTTTTCCTTTGTAGTTAAATTGGGCGAATAAAGAGAGTAATCGATATGCTTGAAAGATCAAATGCTTCAAGGCACACCTTTTTCCTGTTACATAGATGTTAATTGCTTATTACTGGTTTCAAATTGGAGACAAAAGATACGGACATGGTAAAGGTTGCACCCACAAAAATTAAGTAATTTAAGTAGACAGGCCTAGTTTACGAGTAGTAAATAAGCAAAACAAGCCATGTTGATGATTCTTGATAGGGAATTAAAAGAAGAGTGAATTTTCTCAATTTTTTTTATCCAATTGTTTGATAAAGTGTGATCTCTCACCATTCAATATGTTTTTGGGTGTTCATTTATTATTTTATTGAATCGGTTGGACCAGTGAATTAGTAGTTAGAATGGTTCAATCCAAGGTGTGTGGGTGTTTAAATGCGAATAATATGATCTAAGTTTGTGACAAGGAACACACAAGCACAAGGACTACGATATCACTGGAGTTAATGTAATCATAAAATATAGGCTCTACGATCCTTTTATTCTATCTCAAAATGCACGACAGGTATACTATTTGCCTTATCCGGATTCATGCAAATCTAGTTGAGTAGTTGAGTCTGATGATAGGACAGGGGGTTAGAAACCTTACCAGCTAGATTCATGACCCAACTCCTTCAAAAACGGTGGTTGATACCGGTGAGCCAATCACCCTTAGGTCGGCTGTTATAGGTGATGACATCATTGACCTTGTTCTACTTGAAAATGCACTACAATTAGAGGACGACAGTCTTCAAGAAAAGACGAGGTCGATGGCGACGAAGAGGAGGAAACCGAGTTCGATGATCAGAAAACTACATCTGAAAAGGAAGATGGTGAACCAAAGGACGAAGATAATGAATCTGAATATGGCTAATATAAATATAGTTCTATGATATGATATGTATCTTTTTACCAAACTTTGAGATGAACGTAATATAATTAGCATCATTTCACATATTTCAATTACCATCATTCCGTGTTCTTAATTTGTATGTTTGATATTTCATTTAAAGAACTGATTCAATTATTAATTATCAGGGTATATTATAGATGAATGGAAAAGTTCATGAAAAAATTAAAAAATAAAATTACTGTCAGAATACACCGACGATAATAGCCTAGCCAAATTTTTTAAAAATAAATTAAAAAATATTTCCTTTGACATTATCAACGATAAGATGGCGCGGAGACATGTCAAATAGCACCAACATTATTGTCGTTCAACAAATTTCGTCTGCTTTCTAACTATACTCCGATGCAAAATTCGACGAAAATTACTGTCGAACAAAAAAATCCGTCAGTATTATGTTATTGACGAGATTTATTCCGTTAAATAAATACCGACACAAAATTCGATAATAAATCACTTAACATTTTTTTTATAATGACGACCATTACATCTACTAAAAGAAAGATGGTAAAGTATTTAAATATAAATTAAATTAAGTTTTGTTAATACCATAATTGTAGTTATACTTATCTATCTTTGTGGTTGACTATGTGCAGTCCAAAGAGATGGAGACTGACGCGAGGTCTTCAGGAAGTAGAACAAGATTTTGTGGGTGGATAAGTAGTCCAAGCGTTAATATGCAAGTATTAATTTTTTTAATAGTTATTCCAAATAACATTAATTTCAAATTTCAATTGTTGTAACTAAATCTCTTTTTAATGCATAGGGCAAGCATACACAAATCTTGAAGACTCGGTCCCAAAAATCCTAACAAAGTGTAAAGGAAGGCAACAGATCAAACAGTGCTATTAGTTTGCATCAAATTGTGGTATGGCAAGAAATGATTGGAAAGCATACAAGAATTGCATTTATGAAAAAGGATCCTTTTTGTCAACACACTTCGATTTGGTCCTCTAGCAACATCCTTCCATGGCTTCGGGAGCACTTCTGGATTCTCAGGAGACCGGCACAGAGTTGCGTGAGCGAAGCCACAACCTCACAAAGTTTGGATGATCAAGGTCGGCAATTCCAAGAGGTTGAGAATCACATATGTGACTTGCTAGCTTGCTTCGATCTGCATGACTCAATGGTACCACTAGACCTAGTTCCGTAAGTGGGAGTTTGTCATCAACACTGTTACCACCAATGTTGTAGGAGGATCACAATCAGCACAAGGATGATGCTGACAATTATGAGTGTTGAGATTAAGGATGATTAATTATGATAATTAGAGAAGTAATCCTGATCTTAAGAGTGCTATATAAGTAGAGATAGGGAACTCTATTGGAGATATGACTCATTTTTGTTTTACTGTAAACAAAATTCAATATTTCTACTGCTGCAAAATTTCTTCTGTCGCAACTAATGACTATCCAAACCATTAATTAGAGGATGTTTTTTATCCTAGCCACAATCCTATTCCAACACAACCACAAGGCCCAATACAACCTAGTACCCACTTCTGGCATAGACATTGTTCTTCCACATATAGGATCCTCTAATACTCAACCCTCTACAACATCACACCATTCACAACCAATTACTCCTCACAATACTCATGCTATGATGACAAGGTCTAAAATAGGTTCATCTAAACTAAAAGTGTTTTTTTTTTCTATTCGGTCCAAAACTAATGATGAACAACCTCCTAAAATAGCTCATGTTGCTCTCAGTATTCCTTGTTGGAAAGAGGCAATAGTAGAGGAGTTTCAAGCTCTACAAAGAACCAATACTTGGTCTTTAGTGCCTAAGCTAGAAAATGCAAAAATTATAGGTTGCAAATGGCTTTTTACCATTAAAAGACACCCTAATGGATCCATTCACAAGTATAAAACTAGGTTAGTGGCTCAAGACTTTCACTACGAAGAAGGTTTTGATTTTGAACAAGTTTTCAGTCCGGTAATTAGACCTACAACAATTAGACTGATTTTAAGCTTAGCTCTTTTTCGAAATTGGGTGATAAGGCAATTTGATTTCAACAATACCTTTTTGAATGGGGATTTACATCAAATAATCTACATGTCGCAGCCGATTGGCTTTGAAGAAAAGTCTGACACACATGTTTGTAGGTTGAATAAATCTCTCTACAGCTTGAAACAAGCTCCTAGAGAGTGGTTCATTAAGTTAAGCACCACTTTGCACTCTTTTGGTTTCAATAATGCCAAGTCTGATAATTCTTTGTTTATCAAGAAACATACCAATTCAATTATTTATATTCTTTGCTATGTGGATGACATTATAATTACTGGCAATAATTCACATTGTGTGGCTGACATGATTAAGAAGTTGGACATTGTTTTCTCATTAAAAGATTTAGGTGACTTAAGCTATTTTTTGGAGATTGAGATTCACAAAACTTAAAATGGAACTTTGCATCTCTCACAAACAAAATATATTACAGATTTATTGTCAAAATTAGGGATGGTGCAAGCTACCTCTATGCCAACCCCTATGGTTTCTTCTTACAATTGTTGTCGGCAGGTTCAGAGAGTTTTGAATATCCAAAGCTTTATCGAACTGTTGTAGGATCTCTACAATATTTATGCATCACAAGACTAGATATCTCTTTTGCTGTGGCAAAAATTAGTCAATTTATGCATTCTCTCCTCTTGGCTCATTGGAAGGCAGCAAAGTGGGTGTTAAGATATTTGAGAGGCACACAACATCATGGTTTAATTAGTCCTGCACCGAAGCAATGATATGAGATTATATGGATTTGCAGACTCAATTGGGCTGCAGATCTAGAAGATAGAAAGTCGGTGTCAGGGTATTGTGTGTATTTTAGGGGTAACTTAATTTCTTGGATGTGCAGGAAACAACCAACTATAAGTCGTTCCTCTGCAAAAACAGAATTTAGGAGTGTAGCAGCTTGTGAAGCTGAGGTACAATGGCTCAAGCATTTGTTAGAAGAACTGGATGTCAAACTTCAAACTACTCTAACAATATATTGTGACAACTTAAGCACTGTTTTGTTAATGGCAAATCCTGTGTTACATGACAAGACTAAACATTTCCAGCTTGAAGTACAATTAATCAGGGGCAAGATAAATCAAAAATAATTACATGTTATGCATATTCCAGGGACAGACCAGGTTGCTGATCTTCTTACAAAACCCTTGACAGCCTCTACATTTGAAAGACTGAAGTTCAAACTGCGAGTTGTCCCAAAGCCAAACTCGAGTTTGAGGGAGGTATTGAGATTAAAGATGATTAATTATAATAATTAGAGAACTAATCCTGATTTTAAGAGTGCTATATAAGTAGAGAAAGAAAACTCTATTGGAAATATGACTCATTTTTGTTCTACTGTAAACAAAATTCAATATTTCTATTCTTTAGCTTTTTGATTTCCCTTTCTCTCTTTCTATTCTTCTGCAATAGAATTACTGCGCAAAATTCCTTTCAATGAGGAGCTGTAGGACTTTGTTGTTTAATTGTTTAGTGCATCTTTTGTTTTAGTTAACTCTTTTTTTCATTCAAGTACACTTTATTTTGAATTATTGATATTTTTATATTATTGATATTTTAATTTATTGCTTTAATAAAAAGTATTATTGATTTTCAAATTTATTTAATCATGATTTAGAAATAAATTTTGATCACAAGATTATGAATATATAATATATTTAAAAACTTTAATTTTTTAAAAAAATAAAAATCTGATGGTAATAATAACTTAAATTTGTCAAAAGGCCAACGATTTTTTGTCGAGAATAAAAAATCTGATGATAATATATTTCTATTAAGGATTTCATTGATAGATAAAATCCGACAGTAATATTATTTTACGTCAAATGAATATGTAAAATTCAACTAAAATTCGATGATGGTAGACAATTTTTTTGTAATGTAAGCATGTTATATGTTATATATGTATATTTTGAAGAGAACAAAAATTGTAGGACTTTCCTGCGAACGTAATTATGATATTTACAAGACCAAAGAAGTATAGAACTAAGTTGTGCCACAAAGTTCATTTGGGCAAGGAAATCTTGAATAGGCTAATCCGGCCTACACATGAACCTTCATTGAAGCAATTTGTTCTCAAAGTGGCTGAAATGAAATAGATTTATGAATACCCATATAAAGAGGCCTATGAATACCCATGTAGTTTTTTCTAGCTTTCTCCCTCTTCAATTTTATTCTTTTCCTTTTCTTTCCATCTCTCATTTCTCACAGCAAAGAACCATATCTCTAAATCAATCTCGCACATATTTTGGTTGTTTTTCTCAATTTCTTAGTGTTCATTCTTTGTATCTAGTTTTGATTGGAATTTTAAATTTAGGTCTAATTATGTATAAATTACTATAATTTTAGTAAATGTTCAACAAATCATTAGAATTTAAGAGTTTATAACAACTTTTATATAGACAAAAAATTTCAATAAATTCCTCCCTAAATGTTTTTGCTAAAAAGTACTAAATACTATTAGAATACTATTTGTATTCAATGTAAAATTAATTATGGTATATACTAGAAGTCTAGAAGTGAATATTCTGTGAGTATTGTACTTTTTTAAAGCATAACTATTAATAGAAGTCTAATTAATTTTTTTAAATTTAGCATAAAAATTTGATTATAAATTTTAAATTATATAAAAAACTTAATAACAAAATTAATAAAATTATAAAGACCAATAAACTAATTAAATCTTAATTTTATGAAGCATTTGTAACTCGATAAACTTGGAATTTTTTATTTTAATAAATAAAATAAATGTAATAATTATCAAAATAAATAATTTAAAAATTATTTACCGATTTAAATTCCTCTCTCTTATCTCGTTTATACTATAAATGAAATGACTTTTTACGTATCTCGTTTACAGTGTAAACGAGATAAGGCACGTTAGGCTGCCACGTGTATATCTCGTTTACACTATAAATGAGATAAGGTCTGTCGATGTCTATAAGTATAAGTTATTCATTTTGGGCCCCAGTTGGACCTTGTCAACTGTAAGAACCGCAACTAATCAACCGGTTAATTAAGTGATTATATTGCCCAAATTAGATCCCGAAAAGTTAGAGTGAGAATTTGAGGATTTAAATGTGATTTTTGGACTCAGAGGGTCTTTCTGAGTCAGAAAATGTGTTTTGTGCGAAAAATCGTGAAAAATCGTGAACCGGCAGTTGAACCGATTTAAGTCTGCCCGGTACCGCAGGAGAAAAAGTGAAAACAGTCAAAAACCTTAGAAAAATATTAGAAATGGAAACCATGCATTAATTTTAAAGTCGAGTTGGGCCAAACGGGCTAAAACGGCTAACGGGTTGAACCGGGCCCAAATTAGGCCTAAGCCCAACATATAAAAGGTTCATTAATGAATCCATTTCCAGCACACACACACATAAACACAACACACCCATGCTAAAATAGAAAGGGGAGAAGAGGAAGAAGAAAATACTATTCACCCATCTCTTCTCTTCGTGATATCTCGAGCTACGGTGCTTTGATTTGCGTGCCGTCAGCGGCTACGCATTCCTTGTGAAGAGCTCTACAAAATCCATATAAGAAACTGGTAAGAAAATCTCGAATCCCTCTCAGTTTTTCTCTTCAATATTTCGGGTTTATTAGGACTTTTGGTTAAATGAGTTTTTGTGATTTTGGATGTTTAGGTTTGCTCTAATCCTTGCTTAGCATTAGATTTTTGCTATCAAATCTGTTGGAAAAGGTAAGAGCCACTAAACCCTTGTGATTTTATATTTAAATGGAATCCTAGGTTGATTTGTGATGGTTTATGCATATATAGTTTGATTATTGTGAGTTTGGAGTTTGTTGGTGCTTGTTGGAGTTACATTGGTGGCTTACTTGTGGTGGAAAACTCAACTTGTGCTATTTTGAAGTTTTGGTGCATATAGAAAATCGGTCAATGTATGGTTTTATTTTTCTCTATGTAGTATATAATATTCATGGACACTTAGGCTAGTGACACATAGGATAGGTTTGCAATAAAATGATTGTTCGTGTGTTGAATGTTGATGAATGAGGGTTTATGATGAGTTGATGAATGTTCGGTGCAATTATGATGGTTTATAATGATATGATGATGTTGAATGATTGTATGAATTAGAAAGATGGTTTATTATGATAGATGTGATGTTGAGGTTGATGAAATGGTAACTTTGAATGTGGGTTGATGATAAGTGTTATATAATTGATGTTGAGGTTGAGAATAGTGAAATGTGAAGAAAAATGGGGTAATATTGGTGTATTATGACCCAAAAAGGTTAATTTTGATGAAAAATGGAGTTTTGAATGGTTTGGTATGGTGTGGAATGTGTATGGTAAGAAATTATGGAATTTGGTAAAAGTAGGTTTTTGGTAAATTTTGTATGATCATAACTTTTACCTCGGTTTTCAAAATTGGTTGAAATTTATTTAGAATTAAAGTTTATTGAAAACTCTTTTAATCGATATAAAGTTTGTGAGCTTTGGAATTTTGTAGAGAAAGTTATGATCATTCAAAGTTGCTGTTGAAAATCTGAAATTTTGCTAAGTTGCAGAATTTTATGATTTCTGATATGTGCGCACGCACAGCCTTGTGCGCACATAAAACCCTGCAAAAATCTTATTCTGTGCTGACGCACAGACCTGTACGTACGCACAGGCAGGGAAGTGCTCATTGGTTGCGGCACTAGCACAGCTGTTGCGCGCACACATCAATGAAGAATTACAACCTGTGCGTACGCACAGACCTGTGCGCACGCACACGTTGGGGAAGCCAGTCTGTTGGGAGAGCTAGCACAGGTTGTGCGGGTGAACAGGCATTGTAAATTTTGGCATCTGTGCATATGCCCCCTCCTATGCGTACGCACACGTTTTAAAACTCTCCAAGACGTGCGCACGCACACCCCCATGCGGACGCACACGCCCTATTCGTCAAATTTTTCTTTATTTTAAACTATTCTACCTTCCCAACAAGGTTGTAAGCTTCTCTAACACCATTTTAGGACTCTTGGGCTTAGTTTTGGATATTTAAAACATGGGAAAGAATCTAAGGGTTTTAAATGATATTATTTGGAAAAATTAGAAAACAGAGGATTAGGTTTCGGATGTACTGAGGATGGTTTGACGTTATATGAAGGATGATTGATATATGAGATGAGGAATGATGAACTGTTGATGTTGGGAAACTGAAATATGAATTGACAGTGGTTGAGATGAGTCGAGGACTCTGAATGAGATGATGGATCCATGTAAACTGAAAATATTTTCTGAAAACCACTGAAGTACTGATTTGTACTAAGATTATGAGATGCTATGCGCTCGGCAGGTACGGGGGTTAATCCCGCCTGTCGAGGTAGCAGCGGCGGCGTAAGGACAGTGGTTAATCCTACTTACGTTGAGATGTGTGGTCTGAGGCAAGAGTATCCCACTCACATCCCTTCGAATCAATAGAGGGTGCAGGTGCAAAATCCTGGACAATGATCCAAGCACTATATCTCGGGAGTTCCCATATGATGATTCCGTAGGGCGACATCTCCATGGAGATTTGTCGGGTTGGCAGTTGAACCGACAATGTGATATCACAGCCGATAGGGTAGGCATTCATCATGTGCATTTTCTATTTGCTTGCTGAAATTGCTTGCCTATTTGTATAACATGTCTAAGTGCTATTTGAATTAATTGCCTATTATGCTCCTACTTGTGTTTTACTTGCATTGTATATAATTGTATTTTCTACTGGGATTGAGGAGGTTCGGAAGGCGGTGGCGATGAGATCGCATGGAGGATAGGTTGGTGAAGGCTGTGGGACAGCAGTGTTGGTTAGAATAGAAATCCCCTAAGATATAGTACCCTGTTTAGTTATGTTAAGGTTTTATATAATTATGCTTATTTGTTTTAGAATGCTTTAAGTTTGAATCTTGTGACGGATATGGAGTCTAGGATCGCCTTTGGCGTCCCGGGGTCTTATATCCTACATCACTGGGCACTGTTACCATACTTAAAACCTCTGATTCTCATACCATATTTCTGTTGTTGTTTTCAGATGCAGGTCGCAACCAACCACGGTGAGTTATTTTATTGGTGACAGGAGCGGAGGATCCGGATACCTTTTGGAGTCTTTTTTATTTGTTATGTGGAGGTCTCTCACTCTTGTATTTTGGTTTTACCTAGAGCCTTGTATTTGAGAGAACAAAATTGTATAAGCTGTTTTTACTGTCTGGTTCTTTTTGGTCTGTATATGACTAGCCGGCTTAAACTCCGCAAGCCGTGGCTAGACTCTCATGATATTATACTATTATATTTTGATATATTTGTATCTAATTCTTGTACTTTAAGTAGTAGCTTCGTTAGTACGTTTTACGCTTTGTAAATCCTGTTTTTGAGTTATAGCCTTCATCGGACTTTTAGATTATATAAATTCTTTCTATATATTATATGTATGAGCTTAGAACTGTCGTAACCTTTGATTAACCTTTGCTTTACGACGCGAGGTAAAGCTTAGGCTAATTAGGGTGTTACATCAACCACTTTCTCCTCTCTATTATCCATTTCTCACCCTATTTTCGGCTGACATTGAGATGGCGCGCCAGGCGGGGAATGACGGAGACATCAACAGACTGAACGAGACGTCGCATTACGCCGGGGCGGCCAACTTTGAGGTTAGTTTTATTCTGTTTGTTTAATCTAAGTATGTGGCCACGGTTAGGGTAGTTCCGAAGAACCAGAACGTAGTTGGCAGGTTTAGTAGTAGGTCTCTAGGAGGAATTTAGAACTGTATTTTCTTGTGCAAGGTTGTTACGACATAATTTTAGTTTGGAACTCTGTTTTTCTTGTGCTAAGTTGTTAGTATTTATAACGTTCTAGTTAGGATTTGTTAGTATGCACTATGTAATTTAGAAATATCTGTAAGTTAAAAACATAGAAATATGTTCTTAAGTAGAAGTAGATGTAAGTAACAAAGAAATATTTATTTTACTTTAATGTTTTGTATATCATGTTAAATTGTTCTAATTGCAAAACTAAAAAGAAATTGTAAGAAATAAATAAACCAAAAATTTAAGATTATTTCTTTATAAGGATGAATTTTTTTATATTTTTCAGAGGCCTTGCCTTCTACTACCCCGACAAGTGAGCCATATCCTTCCTCCACCCGACGCCATCGTCCCGTATCTAGCTGAGGCTGGATTTGGCGACACGGTGCACCTCAAGAATTTTACTTTTGACAATTCCATGATTTCGGCACTCGTGGAGCGATGACGTCCAGAGACGCACACGTTTCATCTCCCATGGGGTGAAGTCACTATCACCCTGCCAGACGTGGTGTACTATCTAGGCCTACGTTCACACGGGAACCCCGTTGGGGGTGCTTCCGTGACTTCGGTAGGTGGTACCACACTGAGACGTGGGCGTTGGTGACACCACTTATACCTAGCCTTGCTTGGATTGTAAGCAGCATTTATGAGGTATCTCTTTTCCTCGTCTAACTTGAACCGAGTCATGAAACTCGCAGCCATGTGTCTGATACAGTAAGCATGGAATGCTCTTGGGGGATTCCAACCACTATCATCGGAGCTTAGTGCAGCCTTGATGACCTGAGATCTGTCGGAGATAACCAGCAGGCCGTCTTGTGGGGTGACGTGGCGTCTCAGATTAGTAAGGAAGAACGACCATGACTCAGTGCTCTCGAACTCGACAATGACAAAAGCAATAGGCAAGATGTTGCTGTTGTCGTCTTGCGCCACCGCAATAAGCAACACTCCACCATATCTACCATACAGATGTGTGCCATCGACGGATACAAACAAATTTCAATGCTTGAATGCCTCATTACATGAGGGGAAAGTCCAAAATACTTAGTCGAACATACTACAGTCGCGTACCAGGAGGTGCCCATCATAGAACGGTTTGACACGTAGGTCACAAATGGTTCCAGAAAAATAGCTCTGCAGTGCCTGAAGCAGCTTCGACACCTTGTTATACGATTCTTTCCAATCCCCGTAGATCTCTGTAATTGCCATCTGCTTTGCCATACACACATTTCTGTAGGAGGGTTTCAAGTGATAGCTCGCCTGGATCGCACCTTGCAACATTGGAATACTCACAAAGGGGTTGGACTGTATCAACGGCAATATGACCCTGCAGATGAGACTACTGTCTAACTGACGATGGTCTTGAGACATGGTGGGTGCTAGACAACTGTGCGCTTCACCAACCCTCCGAACCTTCCTAAACACAGCAAAACAGTATTGCTTCAGCCATATCTCAAACCTCCTTAATATATTGCACAGAAGTACTCAAAAGCACAATTAAAGTTGAACTTACCAGTATCCGAGGATCTATCGAAGGGCCACACGGAGGCTCCATAGACACCCATTGTTAGCTTGACGGTACTGCACATGGTACTTTAACCGGTCTGATTCGATCACCCGGTACTCAGCACTCCTGCAAATACTGTAGTTCTTCACACCCTGCAGCACTGCCTCTCGGCATTTGAACATGTGGCCGACCCGAAACTCTACCCCATCGTCTAAGTTGTAATCTTCTTCACCCGTGTCAGAAAATGGAGTCCTCTCATGCATGGCGTCTAGATCCAGACTGTGATAGTGACTTGGCACCGTGTGTAGCGTCGGAATTGGGTGAGGTGGAGGCAGGACATGGCGCGCCACAGTCTGGGCAAGCATCTCTAGCACAAACTCATCTTCATCGCCACCTTCGGAAGAATCACTGTTCGCACTATCTGTCATGTAATCTTCGTCCGACTCCTCCTAGCCCTTCTCTGCCTCATCCAATGGAATGGCGACATGAATGGGCGGTGGTGCGAGAGGTCGGTCGTCCTGTACATAAGTTGAGTGTACAAAACCACCACGACCACTATTTTCCACCTCGGCGGAAAGCTCCATTACATGTTCCGCCATGATCCTCCCATGGATGTCGAACATCAGTTACACATGCTCGTCCCCCTTGAAGTTGGAATAGTCGAAACCGGAAAACTCTGTTACCCATGGGTGCCAACAACCTATATTCCACCCTTCCAATCTCCCTCACTTCTGTACCACCGAGCTTGTTCAATATCAAACTTTTCAACTCTGACAACGTATTTATACGCTAAGTGCACAACAATATCGGATTCTCACACTTAAATGTCACCCGTTGTCGCCATTTCTCATACGACAATTGGGATAAACACACACAACTATATATACACTGTTATTGGCCATTGCTGCCTTGTTTTCGTGAGAAAAAATAAGACAGAAAAAGGATATAAAATGTGTGTGGAGAATACCAAGAATTATACATCCTGTTATAGCAGCTGCAAATTTGTCTTTCTTTATCTCGTTTATATTGTAAACGAAATATATTATCTTATTTACAGTGTAAACAAGATATACACATAGCAACCTGACGTGTTTTATCTCGTTTACACTATACACAAAATACGTGAAAAGTCATCTTGTTTACAATGTAAACGAGATAAGAGAGGAGAATTTAAATCTATAAATAATTTTTAAATTATTTATTTTAGTAATTATTATATTTATTTTGATAATATATACTATAAGTGAATATTCTATGAGTATTGTACCTTTTTTAAAGGATAACTATTAATAGAAGTCTAATTAATTTTTTTTAAATTTAGCATAAAAATTTGATTATAAATTTTAAATTATATAAAAAACTTAATAAAAAATTAATAAAATTATAAAGACTAATAAACTAATTAAATCTTAATTTTATGAAGCATTTCTAACTTGATAAACTTGGGAGCTAAATATCATATATGGTTACTCTCTCAATTTATTTTTATTTATATATTTATGTTTAGAAATGAGATTCTTAATATATGAATAGAGAAAACGTACATAAAGTATTTTTTTGCCAAATAAATGTGAGAATTATGAGAAAAAAATGGAAATATAATAATGTTACAATGGAACTATCATCAGACAAATCAAAATATATATATCTAATTAAAAGATTTCAGAAATACCTGATTATAGAAGAAACAAGAAGACTAGCACTTCAAATGGAGTGAATACTTTTGCTGCAAATTGATGATGACCACAAAATATGAAACTAGATCTTTTCTTTTCTCTTTTTTTTTTTTTGGGTGTGTGTGAAGTATTGAAGTTAAAATAGTTAGGGTTAATTAATATTAATATGCACACAAGAATATGAAAGCAAAGAAGACTCGAAGATGATTCGAAGTTTCAAGCCCAAAGGAAAAGAACGCTGAAATTCTCTGTCCGATCCAAAAGATAATAAGAAAAATCTGCAAGATATTTTTTTCTTTTCTTTTTTTTTTTTCGGATTTGAGCTTGTTCAAGATGAAAAATCAAGAAAAAACTGATGATAAACAATAATAAGTGAAGCAGAAACAAGTAATTTTTTTTTTTTTGAGATTTGAGCTTGTTGAAGATGAAAAAGAGATTGTCAAGAAAAAGACTATGATAAACAGTAATAATTAAAGAAGTGGAGCAGAAACAATTAACTTTTCTCCCGGAAACAAGTAAATTAGGGGAAATGTATACAGACTGGAGTTTAAAATCGAAAGAACAAAAATCAGCAGCAAATATTTTTTTTTCTTTTTTCTTTTTTTTTTTTTGTTTTGGTTACAGAACACAAAAAACAGAAAATAGATTTTAGTCTAAATAAAAACAAGATTTTCTGTTTTTTTTTTTTTTCCGGATGTATAAACTGAAAAATGACACACTGAATTTGCAAGACAAATTTTACGGAAAACAAATAATAAGTGAACAGAATTACATAAACAAGGAACTTAGAAGGAACTAGAGACTGACAAGAAAAACAATAAGCGAAACAGTTTTTCTTTTGGATTCAACTTTTAAAGATGCAGATGAGAGTGGGTTTCAGGAATTTTTTTTGCAAGAAATTGGAGGGTGCATAAATCATAAATGTTCATCACATGGCGAAGGAAACCTGTTTTAATAGTCTGGATTAAATGATTGATAACTAAGATTCGAATAAATAATTAACGTGAAGTTTAGTTAATCCTTTATCCTTTACTCTTATTTACTTTATTCCTTTTTTCTTTAATCCTTTTTCCTTTACTATTATTTCCTTCAATCGCACTTCAACAGCTGCACCTGCATCTATAGATTTAACAACGATGAAAATATATTCCAGCCACGTCATCTCAGTCTGAATTTCTTATGAAGTAGTAACGGACATTTTAGCCTTAGATGTTTAAGATTTGTTTCATTATTATTTCGACAAGAGATTGAGAAATTGAAACTGGAACTTAATCATGTGCGCAATAGTTGGCGAGCACTAACAGTAAGAGCATATGAACATGAGTAACAGTAATAAAAAATGTTATTTTTTTTTTGTGACTAATAAAAAATGTTTAATGTACACTAAAAATTAACCACCAAATTAACTATTAATATAAAATATATATTAAAAATAAATTAAACTATCCATATATTTATCCATTAATATACCTTGGTCGATGATTTTTTAGTGTGCATATAGTATTTAAAAAAATATATATTTGTCATACACAATGAGAGTACCGATTAATTCTTCATAAAGCCAAACTCAAGAATCACAATACTATTACCAAAGCTATACAATACAATAGATGAAACAATCCAGAGTTTATGAGAAGCAAAAGAAATGAAAAGCAACTATAATGTGTACCTTGTCACATTATTTCTCCCTTCCTCTCTTTGCATCATTTTCCTTCTACCATTTTGTTTTATTATTCACAAAACCGATTAATGTTCTAATAATCATACATATATGTTAACAAACATATTAGACTACCAAAAAGAAATTAAAAAAAAAAAAAAACTCCATGTGACGATTCCAAATGAGTGAAAACACTTCAACAATTGAAGCCGTGGCAAACAGAAAGAACAATTATGAGAATCAAGGCAATTATGATGGCAAGAACTATTAGTTTTATCTTCATGTTCTGATACCACATCTTTCTCCTCAACTGGGTTCCCTGCTGCCTGAAATCTTGTGCCTGAAAAGCCATTACCAATTACAGCCGTTACACCAAAAATAAGCTTGTGCAAGGCACTATTCGAATCCCGATTTAATGACAATGGAGATTGGATGTTGTGAAGAAAGAAATCGCTACTAACCATAAACACTGTTATCTTAGCTGTATTACTCAAACACTTGAACTTGGTTGTATCAAGAATTGAATTAAAGGTTCAATTTGGCCTCCAAATTGAGTACTTAATTTTAGTCCTTGAAAACTTCAAATTAGTTATTTAATCCTTTAAGTTACATTCTCTGTATCATCATTTTAGTACCATGTAACTCAATCATTAGTCAACCATCATCATTCTAATAATGTATCATGTTAATCAACAAGTCAACATCAACATCCACCACATGGTGTTGACTCAGATGCCACATGCCATGCCATGCAATCATCAATCAAGATCACCTGGCATACTAACATAGTGACATGTCTCTTGATGTAACACGACTCAATACAAATGACAATTGCCTAAAAACTGACCGATCAAGAGCTAAATTAATTAAATGACCAATGGAGTGTAACTTAAATTTAAAGACTAAATAGTTAATTTTAAAATTTTAGTGACTAAATTGAATTACACTTACAATTTCAGATTTCAGACTACTACTGTGGTTTGACATAAATCAACATGAATTTGAAAATTCCATATTATGATCAACAACAAGCTACTTGATTTAATGGAAATAATAAAGCATCTAACCTGATAGTGAAGGTTCTCCGTTTTATCCACCAAAACTTCAATCTTCTCTCCTCGATCAAGAACCTGCATACAGCACACACAAAAATAATTAGCAAGCAGAATTGAAGTAACCTTGCAAAGAAAGACCGGGGAAAACTAAAGGCAGCATTTGGTTTGCATTTTTGTTTTCTATTTTCTTTTCAGTATTCTGTTTTTAGGATTTTGTGAAGGAAAAAGAGAAAGCAGAAGGCGAAAACAGAAAACATGATTTTATCGTTTTTACTGTTTTTTCTTTTTTCTTCATAAAATCCTAAAAACAGAAAACACTGAGAATGAAAACAAAATAAAAACACAAACCAAATGCATCTTATGATGTTAGAAAGAAAATTTTGGTGATAATTCCTACACACATTTGTCACATTTCTTGACATTTAAAAAATAAGAAGAAACAAGAAGTTTAGATGTTAAAATGAAAATAAAGGAGATATTCCCTACATTCTACCCATAACAAAGACCATTCTATGGAAAATATAGTAACTCACAATTTGTCACAAAACTTCCAACAATCAATTCCTTAACCAAAAAATCATTATCTGGTATAATTTTATTCAGAGTTAAAGCCCAAATTGGTCCTCCAAAGTGTTTTGAGGACATCATTAATAAAATTATGATATCGATTGGTACTCAAAAGAGGTGTTAGGACATTAATTTAATGAGATCAATCTAGTTCTAGAGGGATTAAAACCCTTTTGAAATTAGTCCAAACTTTGACAACTTTTTCGACTAACTTGACGCAAATTTTAATCTTTGAAGAATTTGATATATATAACGAATCTTTTGATGACCAACTTAATGTGAGGACCAAATTTTTGTCTTACAAGTTACAACTCTTTCATGACATTACTTGTAAATTGATAACCGAAGTACCGAACACTTCAAAGGACTGCAACATGATGCAACATTTTCCAGAAATATAAAGTGTTGTACCTTCTCAATGTTTTCCATCATAATTCCTTTTACTTCAGAAACCTGATCTTTCACTTTTGCAAGTTTGCTAACCTCTTCTGGATGCTCCACACAGTACTGCATATGCTCCTTCAGCTTTGAGCTGAAGCATATACAAAACAGAAACTTCATATTAGTGAAATTCACAGTAGAGAGGAAAATTTATTTATATAGAAGATTAGATTAAACAAAAAGTACCCAAATTCTCTGTTAAGACTTTTAGCAGCTGCTGTCGCAGCTTTTCCTCCACCGAATCTTTTAGTAAAATCCTCCTTGATGCGTTCAAGAAAGGCCATTGGAATCTGTCTACCAACAGATTCCACTGCCACTACACAGTAAGCTACAGAAACAGATCATGTTGGTCAAATTATGGAACAATTTCACCAAAACAACATGCATGAATTGATATAGAAAAATGGGGTAAATGTCAGAGCTGGGGCACAAGAAGCAATTTCAGCAAGTAAGGATCATTGCACAATATCTTTGTAAAGACTCAAGATTTCATTTGCTATATATATCAGGACCATACTTCTTAATAGGTCATAAGAATATGATGAGAACATGCCATTCAATGAAATAAGTTGCTATAAAATAGGCAAGTTTATTATGAAACATCCCACATACAATTTTATAAACCATGAATGAAACTAAACAAATAATTTGAGGGGTAAGCAATAACATTTCTGCCTAAAATTCCTGCAAATTGATAAAATGAAATAAGTGGTCTTCACAATTGGATGGTTTTTCTTCAGGGCCCAAAATCAGAGTGCTTGATGGCCCAAAAAGGGACAGTTTCCTCATACTTAGCTAATTAAGATGCTTACTCCCACAAAAAGAGAAGAATGATCATGGAACTGCTACATGCAATGCTATACGCATATTTTATTCTTATTAAAATACTACCACATTCATAAAATGGTTTTTCCCATTTTGTCTTCTAAAAATTATGTGACCTATTAATAAGTATAACAATACCAGCTTCCCTGTTACATTAAAAAAACTTTCAAAATGTCTTAATTAGAGTAAGCAGAAGTAAAACTCAGCCTCTAGCCGTCTACCCATAGTTATCAATAGAATAAACGCAAAAGTAGACTATAAACTTCCCCACATATTGAAGCAGCTCACAGAAGACACCACATCTAGTTCACCATAAATGCCACAGAACGATTAATACTTGAAAATGATCATCCAAATAGACCATCTTGAATCGGCCCATAATTAAGACAAGAAATCACAATCCCTATGTTATTCCCATGATGACATCACTAAAGGGTATCGATATCAAACTAAACCTTATCCTGTTATATATCAATAATACAAGGTTTTTTTTTTATTTTGTGCACGCTGGCGAACAACTACCTAGTTCCGGTGTAAACAGATCATCTTCATTGTTGACCAATGACTTTAAAGTCTAATCTTAATAAGGCATTATGTACAGTAGCATCAAAAGCTCTGTCCAATGAATTTCTTTTATATGCAAAAAGATTTCATAGACAAGGAGGTTTTTCAAAACCAAGTTCATTCTTTGTCACTAGTTTCGGACCCTATTAATGAAATTAATCCAACTTAAGTCTTGAACGCAAGACCAGAAAGGATATGAGTTTGACTACGACTCAATCAACTCAGTATTAGTTTTCATCACAAAATTAGATACATGATCATACAATTTTTTAATAAATAAAACATAAAGAAAACAATTTTCTAAGATCAAGTTCAACTTCAACTTTAAATCCATAGAAAAAAAAACTCAACAACCCAAAAGTAAACCCGGTTCCGCCTCCAAGGGTCAAAGCTTCATCCTTTCACGGTTTAAATTCCGAACCGAAAAACAGATTCATCAAAACAAAACTAATAAATAAAATTTAAAAAAAAAAACTCATTTGCACAAAATCGGAAAAGCAAAAAAGGCAGTTATGAAAAAGGAGGAGGATTAAGGAGGAGGCGGCGGTTACTGAATCCGTTATCGACGAGGTAGTTGAAGGTGTGGCCATCACAGTTATAAGTGAACTTGTTGTTCGAGGCAGGGAGCTTCTGAAGGCACTGGAAGGCTATGGTGGTAAAGTTGCCGCTGAAGTCGGTGTGCTCCGCCAGGATCACCGTCCCACGCGCCACGAAGCTGTAGATCAACGATTGCTGCCCCATCCTCTCTCACGCAAACACTCTCTGCAACAACAACAAAGTGAAAGGAACGAGAATGGAAAGGGCTGTGACTTGTCTTTTGTTGTTAGAGAGAGAAAACAAATTGAAGAGAAGGGGATTTTGGATTTTGAATGGGAAAGGTTTTTGTTTTGAAGTTGTTGGGAAGAGAGAGAGAGAGAGAGAGAGAGAGAAAGTGAATTTGTCAACTTTGGAGGGCTTAAATGGAAACTGAGATAGGTATTGGTGGAGAAGGACTAGACAGCGTCAAGGGCTTTCAGGGGAAAATGTGGAAAAACTATTACCAAGGTCTTTTATTCTAGAAGCAACTCCAGCAATACCATTTCATTTCTGAATACTGAATACCGTGTTGAATTTTTTTATTTCCTAAAAAATTAATTTAATTTGTATGTCTCATTCACCTGAAAGAAATTTCGAAATTTTCACATTTTAATTAAAAAAATAATCAGGTGATGAAACTATGAAATGACCATATTATTACTTTTTAGTTTTTATATTAATTATCTAATATTATAATTGGTATTTAAGCGAATGCTAGACACCAAAAAAAAACATTGAATGCATTTTTTTAAATTAGATATAGATTAAATATATTTTTTTTAATTTATCAATGCTATTAAACTTATATTAATTATGAATGAAATATATCCCTCCCTTCCAAAAATAAACTTATTATTAATAGAATTTTCGGATCAAACTTTTTTAAACTGAAAGAACTAATAAAATAATAAAATGCATATGATATAAGTTATAAATTTAATGGCCAATTCTACGGTGTTTATGAGTTGGTGCCTAAATTTTGTCTAACTTACCTTTTATAGTAAGTTTTGATTTTTTTAAAAATTATTTATTGTTATATCTTTTAAATTAAATATTATTTTTTAACTTTTTTTAGTAAATAGACACCACTTTTTAAGCACCATAGCATTCACCAAATTTAATATGGGAAATACTAGGGCGACAATAACTTTGTTGAACAATATGAACAATTACCAATCAAATAAAAACACACTAGACGTGTCGATCCCTCATAACTCCGTTTTCCCTCCAAAATGAACTTTTCTATTCTCTATTCTAAATTATTTTATAAAAAATATATTTATTATAATTATGTTATAATTAATATTTAATAAATAATATATAATTATACTAATTTAGAAATATATCTTCATTATAATTGTATCAAATCAAAGTTTAATGCATTATTAAAAAATTATCTTAATAATAGGTAATTTACATATTTATTTTTGTTTTACTAAAGTTTATATATAGTGTTTTTCTGTGGTACATGAATCTAAATTTGAGAGTCAATTCATAATTTTATATTTAGTGTTTTTTTTACTACTTCATAGAATAAGAATGTATTCTTCGTTTTTTATTGAAGTTGATCCTTTTAAGGTACAATTTATAATTTTTTATAATATTTTTCATATAATCATCCTATTATATTATTCTTTTAACAATTTATTAATTGTTGTTACTCTAAGTTAGTTGTCTTTATTATAATTAAGAAATTGTCTTTATTATAATTATATCAAAACAATACGATATGATATGATATAATAATAATATGCTAATGGCATGAGTTATTCTAATCATAATAAAAAAATTTTCAATGCACGAATTATTCAGTTATTCTGTATTTATAAGTCTTTTTAATAATAATATAATAATAATAATCTACTTAATCTATTAAAATTAAATTTTTTTTAACTAATAAAAATGAGGTATTATTTTTTGTTGAGTTTTTTTTTTTCTTCAAAATAAAAATATTATTCTTTAATATAAATAATATATTAAAGAATTAAAGGCATCAAGGTTCTGCTTAAAGTTCTCAGGTTGTGGGTAACAACATCAACCAAATTTCATGTATCATCTTTTCAGAGGTTGCTAAATGCTAATACAAAGTTCCATATCCGATATATGCGCACAATTTGGTTTCTCTGCTATAGTACTATCTCCTGCAAGTTGTCAAACTAAAAAGCAAGGTTGCGAAAATCGAATCGGTCATCGAACTGATCAAGTGACTGGTTCAATTGTTCAATAGTTTAATCGGAGTCAAACCGCAATTGAACCGTTTTAATTCAATATATATTAAAATTATTAAAATTTAATATACATATAGATATTATAAAAACTAAAGCAGTAACTAGGTATTATTATTTGTACATTTCAGTGTAAAAGAGTCATACATATCATAATTAAATCAATTTTCTATTGTATTTTCAAATTCTCTTTCAATCTATGACTTCTTGGCTCTTGCACAACAACAAACTGGTGTTGGTGCTGCATAATTCTCCTATTTAAGTTCATCATCTGAGAGCAATTCCTTTACCTCTAACGACATTCTTGGCAACAACATACACTTGCTTTTGGAGGCTAGAACCAAGTAGATCAAATTCAATAATCATAAAAAGAATTCAGAATAACAAACTAACATAAAAATTCAAATCATTGGCAATAAAAAATTCAGAATCATAAAAAATTTTATCAAAGACTTCTAATCAAGTATTCAACAATAAAAAGTCAGCATTTAAAAACAGAAAACTCAACCTCCAAAGTCAAAAAATCCCAAAACAGAAAAACTAAAAGAATCCATACTCAGTATCAAAGTAAATTCAGAATCACATCACCAACAACCCCCAACTCAGAAAACACAATTGACAAAATTAACAACCACCGTTAAAATCAACCATCAAACCCAACTCAGAATGACAGCAATCCAGAATTCAGACCAATATATCAATTCATAACTCATACAATTCATATGGCATCCAACATAATTAAATTCAGCAATTCATCTAGTTAATTGAAAAAATAAAAAAATTGAACCTACATCAACAGAGCAACATACATCAAATTTATGATTAATCATATAATAAACAAAATTAAAAAAATTAAAAAACAGAACAAGAGAGCAAAAAGTGAGAGGGACGAGGATTGAAGAACTCACGGCGGCGACGGCGAAGATGTTGAGGAACGACGAGGATTGAAGAACTCACGGCGACGGTGAAGAGTCCAACGCGGCACGGGTACATTCGCACTTCGCAGAGCGTGGTGCCCGACACACAAAGAGAGAGAGAGGTGGCTCGAAGACAAAGGCATTTTGATGACGAGAAAGAGGCGGCCGACGACGGCGAGCACAGAGGTGGGCTTCACGACGAGCACAGAGACAGTGAGGAGAAGAGTGACGGCGGCTGAGACTGAGAGTGACAGAGACACCGAAACAGTGAGAAGAAGCCATGCACATCAACCTCAGACACAGCTCCACTGCCTCCTTCCTCCGCCGCTTCCGAGGGCTCCGCTCATTCTTCCGCTCCTCTCCAAAGCTGCCACCTTTGAAATTAGGGATTTTGGCAGTGAGAGTGAGACTCAGAGTGAGCGAGAAGGGAGAGGGGCAATTGGGGGGTCTTCTCGCGTTTTGTTTTTCTTTTAAATTCAAAACGGCACCGTGTTGACGTGAATGAGAGAACCAGACTTTCAAAAAACCGACCGATTCATCCGATTCACCAATTAACCACCGATTTGACCAATTTTTCACCGATTTTTTACAGATTAGTTTTTGACATTAACCGAACCGGCCAACTGACCGATTTCTGATTAATTTAATCGAACCGGCCGGTCCGGTCCGATTTTTAGAACACTACTAAAAAGACTGTTATAATAGGTCAATATTCTAAGAATAACCCTCCTACTCTTTTAAGTGTGAGAATCCTTCATCATATTAGACGGAAAAAAATTGATTTTGGTTCTTATTGTATTTTGCTGTCTAAAGTTATATTCAAAATTTCTTTGATCAGTGGCAACTTCTGTCCTCACAGAACAAAAATACCAATACAACCACTAGGCTGTTATGATTCTAGTTAATTTATATGCAAATTATAATATATATAAATATTTTTTTATTAAATAATTTACTTTTATTTAATTTATTTTAATTTTAGTTATAAGCTCACTCATTCTTAAATTAATTATATTTTTATTTAACAGTAATTATAAACTCACTTATTATTTTCTTCTCATAATTATATAATATCTATTAATATTATTTTTCAATAAATAATAGATAATAGATATAAACTAATTAATAATTTATATTTTTTAAATTTTTAGCTATTTTTTATTTATATAGGATCGGGTTAAACGGTTCAACCAATAACTTACTCGTTAAACTAGTAATCCAATAACTCAATAACCTGACCGGTTCGATCACCAATTCGGTTCTGACAACATAAGACTTCGTTTCTCATCCGGACAATATAAAATTTGTCAAACTAACTTGCCTAACAGAACTAAATTAGTTTAAATTGGATCTCTAATTCCCAAATCTTCTGTAGTTTTGTGACTCACCACAATTTTTCAATTTAAAAAGATCTAGTTAGTTGATTAGACAAATAAAAAATTTTTTATTTACAATGAATTTAATTTTGATACATTAAAGGTTAAAATATTTTATATAATTATTTTGATTGTATTAATATTTTTTGTTGTTTATTTATATAATTAATATAAAGGGTAAATCACATAATTACAAAATCCACATTAATTCAAATCACATGAATTCGAATTAGTCAACATCAACGTAATCTAAATTGAGCCAATTCGAATTATGCATTTGTTGTATCTATGAAATAATTTGAATCCCATTGATTCGAACTATAAAGAAACGTGACCCACACTAATTTGATGTATAGTAATTTAAAAATTTTGAATGACTCCATGAAATTACCTTAATTACCCTAATTAGTGTGGGTCACGTTTTTTTATAGTTCGAATCAATGGAATTGGAATTACTCCATGGATACAATAAATACATAATTCTTCAATTCGAATTAGTTAATGTTGACTAATTCAAATTTACGTAAATTTTGTAATTCGATTTAATCTCATTTAAACTACATGAAAATGTCTTTCTAGTAGAATCTTGTAATATTTTTTTTTGTAAAATTATATAATATCTACTTACAGTTTGTTTATATATGTGATTTAGATTTACTGCATTACATAACTAAATGAATGTTTAAAATTATTTTATTTGGATAATTTATTAAAATTAAATTTTAAAATATTACAGAAAAAACCATATTAATTATTAGAATATGGTTTTCATTCTTATTATCCCGTACACTGGTGAATTAGATAACTTGTTAGCGGGGACAGGTATTGAGAAGCCAAGAAAATTTTTGGTGAATCTGTTCCTCTGAATGAATGAAGGGAGCTCAAGAAAACTCTCACTCCAAAACCCCATCTACTTCCGCCAAGGTATAATTTTTTTTTTTTTTTAATCTTCTCCTCTCAATTTCTCTTATTAGTTTTCCATACCCATTCTCTAATTTCTTAGGGTTTTAGGTTTCGCTCTCCTGCGATACCCAAATTTTCAAACTCTTACTGATGATTCATTTTATTCCCTTCAGTTTGCATGGATTCAAAGTGAAAAATTGCATTTCTTTTCATCAGTGTCGTTAATTGTTCTTGTGAGTGATTCATGTGTGTGTGATCAATATGGGTATGAATGTGCCTTTTTCTTTTTTTCCTTTTTTTTTTGGCTGAATTTTGCTGATGAATTTTTTTTCCCTTTGGTGGTGAATATGCTGTTTTGAATGTGCTTATAATAGGATAGTAAATTAATGAGGAACAAATTGTTTGATATAATTACATTCCGCTGAATTTGAATGAGCAATAGATATAGATTGTTCTGCTGCTGTTTCATATGGGTAGTTAGTTCATACCAGATTTTTTTTAACCAAAAGAAAAACAGCTTTTGTCATAGAAATATAGGTTGATAGCATAGATTGAAAATTGATATGAAATAGTGCATATTTGTAAGGCTGAAATACTGATTGATTTTGTGAAAGAAAAATTAAAACAATCAAAATCTGTTTATATTTTATGTTTTCACTTTCACTTTACAATAATTTTGAAAACAAAAAATAATACTAGAAGTGAAAACAAGAAAGGAAAACAGAAACTGGACTCTTAACTTATGGATGAAGTATATTGTTTGTCCTAGCGTTTGTGATTTTTTTCAAAACTACCCATCACATTTAATTTCATTCAATTTTGTTCCTAACGTTTTCAATTAATTCAATTTTGTTAACGTTTCGATTTTTGTCAAAACTACCCCAAGAAGTTTTCAATTTTATCCCTAATGTTTTACATGTAATTGACGTCTAAGGGTAATTTTGACACAAATAAAAGACGTTTGGAACAAAATTGAATGGAACTAAATGTTAGGGGTATTTTTGAAAAAAATCACATACGTTAGTGACAAAACACATACTTTACCCCTTAAAACTTATTAATGGATGTTAATCATGGAATTGAAATGATTGATGATTTTAAACTGTTGGCAAATTTTTATGACAGAGATCAGGATCAAGCCTTGGTTCAGTTGATGAGTATGCTGCACAATGCAAGAATTGCATGAAATGGAGAGTGATTGATACTCAGGAAGAGTTTGAGGAGATTCGAAGCAAATTCATTGATGAACCATTTTATTGCAGTAAAAGGGGCAAGTCCTGTGATGACCCTGCTGATTTGGAATATGATTCAACTCGGACATGGGTCATGGACAAGCCTAACCTCCCTAAGGCTCCAGAAGGTTTCAGGAGAACCTTGGTGCTGAGAAAAGATTACTCTAAGTTGGATGCTTACTACATCACTCCCACAGGGAAAAAGCTAAGAACCCGCAATGAAATTGCCGTGTATCTGAAAGATCATCCGGAACACAAAGGCGTGTCTGTTACAGATTTTGATTTTTCATCCCCAAAGGTAATGCAAGACACCGTCCCGGAGTATTTTGAGCAGAAGGATTCAGCTACCAAAAGGCCTAAGGTGGTATTCAAAGATGAAGCTTGAGAAATATCATGCTAGTTTGCATGCTGTAATAGATGGTGATTATGGTTTTTTTGATGTTATTGTAACTTTTTTGGTGACAGCATTTCAATATATTAGGATTAACCAACACCAGTAGTGCACATAGACAACTTATGATTTGTGTCGCTTATTTTTATTATTAAAAAAAAGGTTTAATTACTCTGTTTATAGTTTTGCGAAATTTTCAATTAGGTTCTTATATTTTTTTTCCTTTTAATCAAAATCTTCTTATTCTTGTTTGATTTCTTTTTGTTTTTATTCTTGTTAAAAGATTAAAATAAGAAGAAACTTGAAAAGATAAAACAAGAAAAAAAAGATGAATAAGAAAAAAAAAGAAGATGATAATGATGATGAAAAAGAAGAAGAAGAAGCACCAGAAGATGAGGAGAAAGGAGAAGAAGAGTTTTGAATTATGCACCTAAATTTGCTACAAATACAGAATCATAAACTACTAACGAAAAAATTAATTAGAATCGAACAACACCTCAACTACTTGATTGGATTCAAAACAATAATTAATTCGTTCTGCTTTAATTGATAATCTGAACTTAAATTATTCATTATCCTCAACAACGAGATAATTGATGATAGAGAAAAAAGAGGAAAAAGAAGGAGAAGAAATTCTAATAAAAAAAGAAGGAGGAGGAGGAGGAGAAGGAGGTGGTACGAAGATGCTGTAACGACACGAAGAAGAACATATGCACGTGAATATAAATGACTTGTATGAAAACACGCTTGTATGCTATGATGCACGGATACTGACACGGACACGGACACGACACGACACGGGACACACGAACACACAAATTTTAAAATCTTATAAGACACGGAGACACTTCATATATATATATATATAAATTTTTGATATTTTATTGGTATTAAAATATAAAATAATTTTTTAACTGTTTTTAATGTCTTCTTTTAACTATATAAAAGTATTTAAAATATTTTTTGTTTTAATATAATAATATATATTATTTTTAAACTTATTTCAAGAATATATGTTAAGAATAAGGTTGAATAATAGACACGTGACTCATAACGGTATTTAGGTGTGTCCAAATGTGTTCGAAAAAATTTTTTTATTTTTTATTAAGATACAGTTAGACACAACAGACACATGTATTAAACGAATATTGATGAGTGTCATATTCAAAATATGTCCGACACAAAAATATGACAACGCAATGAAATATCTGTGTTTCATAGCTTGTATGTCACTTATATTTATAGGTTTCGAGGATAAATATTATAAATATTGGAAAACAAATAACATTAACAATAATAAGTTAATAACTATGCGCCAAACGTACCGTTTTGTTAGGAACTTTCAAAAAAAAAATTGAAGTATTGCACTTAAATCATGCGTTCATTTTATTAGGAAATAGTTAATATAATTTTCAAAAGAATTTAAAATTCAATTGCATTAGATTTATAACTATAAGAGAAAAGAATTTGGATTCTTTTTAAATTTTATTTTAAAAGATCAAGTGTGATTTTTCATAATTTATTTTATAAATGAAATAAAAAAATTTAAAAATAATTTAAAAATAAAAAATTACACTTTAACCTCTAAAATAAAAATTTAAAATTTAAAAGATTTAAATTTAAGAGTGCTTGCTCACTAAGAAATGCCACTTGCTATTTTGTTAGTGTTACAATTGGTAACTGGAGATTAATGGGCTGGACTCGTTAGGTTGGCCCAATCGTCTGAGGAATGAAGCCTTCGAGCGGGTTCGCGTCTAGGGGGCCTCTATCCGACTTGTGAGCGTGAGAGAATGGGGGGTGGTACCTGCAAAGACATTCCGATGCCTAAGTCAGTAAGGGTGTGAGCAGGTCTAAAGAGTATTGGGACTTAGAGATACCTGAGGGGTGTCAGTGTATTTATAGTGGTGAACCAATAACCACCGTTGGGGTAGTTCCACCTTTTAAGGTGGATAACTGTCCTTTTATCTTAGGGAGGTTACGATATGGCTCTTGAAAGAGGATTGAGAGATTTTAGGGGCAGTTATTATCTGCCACCTAATCTTTGCTTCCGACTTCGTTAGGGCAAGTCGTGGGGAGTACCGACTTCTTAGGGGAAGGTCGGTGTACTGTGGGGCTCAACCCTGTGGGTTGGGCCTGTCGTTTTGACCTGGGCCTTAGCATTGGGCCAGGGTATGAATAGTGCCCCTACTTGAGCCCAATTTCTTTTAAGAGATGGGGTCGAGTATTATAACTCGAGACCGTAGTCGACCTGATAAGGAACCGACGTGATTTTTTCGGAGCCGACGTGTTTTTTAAAAACTCTCAACAGTCGCGTCTAATCAAACGTCGCGTCTCTTAGAGGTTTGAGCATTCATAAGCGGGGGCAGTTACATTGGTAACGGTGCAACTTTTTAAATGGTTGCGTCGTTTTACCTTTATGCCCCTAACGTGCTTATAAATACTTTTTCCTCTCTTTCCTTGTTTCGTTTCTGAAAACTTTCTCACTTACATATTCTGTTCGAAAAGAAAGCTTCCTTTTTCTTCGATTAACTGATGTTGCACCTCCGACCCTTCGAAAGTAAAGGTCAGTTTTTTTCTTTCTTCTTCTCCTCTTTTATGACTGATTTTATTTGCATGTTTTTTATTTGAGAGGAGTGTTGGTCGTAGACTTAGTGATTCTATTTTGTCAAGGATCTAACCCCAGGCCCCTTAGAGACCTTGTTTTTGATCCCCTTTTTTTTCTTTCCCCTTTGTAGGTTTCGGGATCCTTTTCTTTTTTAGATAGAAGATGTCTTCTGTAGAATTCCTCACTCGATGGGTAGATGTTACTGTTCTTGGGGAAGAACCCATTGTGGATATTAACTATGTTACCGATCTTCGTACGCACCAAAGGATTTGTGCTTCTGATGGGGATGAGTCGAGATATGAACTGGTAGCCCCGGGTCCGGAAGACCGGATTTGTTTTGGAAGAGCTTCTGAGGAAGACCCTCATTTTATTTTTATGTATGAGATTTTTTTCACCCGTTTGGGCGTTCTTCTTCCTTTTTCTGATTTTGAGATAACCGTTTTATCTCATTGCTGGATAGCCCCTACCCAGCTTCACCCCAACTCTTGGGATTTTTTGAAAATTTATCAATTTATCAGCCATGCCTTGGATTTTCCGACTTCTTTGAGGATTTTCTTTTTTCTTTTTTACATGACCAAGCCCTTCAGTGGGCAAAATAACAAACATCAATGGGTTTCTTTCCGAGCCATACAAGGCCGGAGAGTTTTTACCCTTTTTGATGAATCCTTTCATGACTTTAAAAACTTCTTTTTCAAAGTGCAAGCTGTAGAGGGTCACCACCCCTTTTTCCTGGATCAAAATTCTTCTCCTCGCTTTTTCCTGTACTGGTTAGAGGCCTCTCCTTGTGAGAAATATAGTTTAGATGATTTAGATGAGATGGAGGCGGCCATCGTTGGGTTCCTCCAAGAAGTTTGGGGGAGAGCCCCTTATTTGGATACCAAAAAGTTCCTCCAGGGGTCTCCGACCTTTGTGCAGGCCCAATTAGGTAGTGTCATATTTGTTTGTGGATTTTCCGACTTTCCGAGTTGTTTTCTCCGATTTGTTTATTGACTTTTTACCTAATGGCTTTTGCAGAGATGGAGAAGAAGAATTCGAGGGAGTCTTACTAGAGGATTCAGGAGGCCAAAGCGAGATCCCGCGCCAGAGTTGGCGGTGTCAGGGCAGCTGGTCCCTCTCTTCCTTCCCCTCCCCCTTCTTCTCACAACTTGGGGACCCCTGCTCGACCTATTGTTATTTCTTCCTCAGCCTCTTCTCTGCCGCCCCCTTCTTCCCGACCTTCTCCTGAGCCAGAAAAGAAGAAGCGCAAAGCTTTAGAGTATGGCTCTCCCTTTGAAGGTGAGGCCAAGGTGGATGCGCCTCAATTTATCCGGGAGCATATCTATCCTTATACTCGTATAAGTATGGATGATCCTTCTCTTCGAAACCACCTTACTATTCTAGCTCAGGAGAGTATCAGGGCGGCGGGGGTGTGCACCAAGTTTCTTGATATTTTTTAGAAGACTCCCCTCAACTCTTTGGGTTCATCCCTGAGGGTTGAAGAGCTAGAAGGGAGGATTCTTTTGTATCAGGAGTCTGAGAAGAGCCTGAAGGAGGAGGTTGCCAAGCTGAGAGAGGAGAGGGATAATTTCCGAAAGGAGGGGGAGAAGTTGATGGGTCGGTGCTCTATGGTAGAGGGTCTACGAGAGAAGGCGGAGCAGAGCTACTCGAGCTTGTTCCAGGACCTTGTGAAGGTCAAAAAAGATCTGGTAAGAGCTCGGGACGCTTATGCAGATCTGGAGGACTCCATTGCCGAGGGATCCGAGGAGGCGTGGAGGGTTTTTAAGGAGCAGGTCGGAGTTATTGCTCCCGACCTGGATATCTCACCTTTGGATTTTGATAAGGTTGTAATCGATGGGGCCATTGTATCTCCTCCCCAACCTGTGTCTGAATCCGAGTTGAAGACTCGGGGCCAGAGAATCATAGAGTCCCCTCCCCGACCAGATGATGCTCCGAGTTCTTCCAAGGCTCCTGAGACTTCTCCATCTCCTATGGATGTTTCTCTTCCTGACTCTAGTGGTGCTCCGACTACTCTTCCAGGTTCTGGTGGTGACGCCCTTCCGAATTGAAAAAATTATCTTTGGCTATATGGGGGCCCGGCCTGTAGGTCCCTCCTTTTTTAAACTATTTATTTTCATGTTGTGGTGGTATGTTGCTGACACTTTCTTGGCATTTTATGACCGTAAACAAAATATTTAAAAATACCCTTTTTTGGACAAGGGTTTAAGTTATTTTTGTTGGTTGTGTGCATGCTTTTTCTGCTTTAGGTTTCGAAAAACCCTTTTTTGATCTTTTGTTTTGAAAGACCTTTTCTTAGCTAGCTGTCCCTTTTTCTAAGTTTTTCTCGAATTTTCCTTGAAGGCTTGGGACAATCTTTAGTGCTTTCTATAAGTTTTTTGATCTCTTTTCGGTATTCCTTATACTTAATTTTTTGATATATTGAGTTTTTATAATTTAGGTTATTTTTGCGATGCGTTTCTTTGTTTCTCGGAATTTCCGACTTGTTAGTCAGTTAATTTCCGAGTTTATTTACGATCAACTTTTATAACCTCTTTAGACCGACTTGTACCTCGTCGTTTTATCCTGACGACCATCTAGGTCGGTTCATGGGATTTTCACGCTTTGTCGAGCTTAAGTCGGCGCGTTTCATAGAAAGAAAGAAAAGCAAGAAGGAATTTTATAAGAGATATTTGTAAAAGATCTTTATTTATTTGCAAAGGTACTTTATCGCTACTAATGGTTTTGGGCTATCTATGACCCCTTAGTCTCTACTGTGATGCCTCGTTAAAAATCCTTCTTCAGAAAAAACCCTTTTATTTTGGGAAAAAATCATGAAGTTGGGAAAAGAGTACATCAGGGAGTAGAGTTCGCTTTTAATTGTAGTACCTTTTCATATTACAAGCATGCCACGACCTAGGTAGCTCGGTGGCGTTTAAGTCGGTCACCTTGTAATAACCTTTTCCTAAGACCTCACTAATCTTGTATGGTCCCTTCCAATTAGCAGCGAGCTTTCCTTCCCCAGACTTGTTGACTCCTATGTCGTTCCTGATTAAAACCAAGTCGTCTGGGGCGAAGCTCCTTCGAATGACTTTTTGGTTGTATCTGTTCATCATCCTTTGTTTCAATGCTGCTTCTCTAATATGGGCTCGTTCTCGGACTTCAAGGAGTAGCTCAAGTTCTTCTTTGTGTCCCTTTATTTTTCCAACCTCGTCGTAGAAGTTTACCCTTGGGCTGTGCTCGTTGATTTCAACTGGTATCATGGCTTCTATGCCATCAGTAAGTCGAAAGGGTGTTTCTCCTGTGGCAGACTGAGGTGTGGTCCGATAAACCCAAAGTACTTGTGGGAGTTCCTCGGCCCAGGCTCCCTTTGTGTCCTGTAATCTTTTCTTCAACCCTGCCAGTATGACCTTGTTTGCTGCCACGACTTGTCTATTTTCTTGTGGATGTTCCACCGATGTAAACTGATGTTTGATTTTCATGCTGGCTACCAGGATTTTGAAGGTTGAGTCGGTGAACTGAGAGCCATTATCGGTGGTGATGGAGTGGGGTACCCCATACCTGGTGATAATGTTCTTGTAGAGAAACTTCTGGCTTCTCTGAGCGGTGATGGTGGCCAATGGTTCTGCTTCTATCCACTTTGTGAAGTAATCCACTCCCACTATTAGATATTTTACTTGCCCCTGCGCTTGTGGGAATGGTCCTAGCAAGTCCAATCCCCACTTTGCGAAAGGCCATGGGAAAGTTATACTAATGAGTTCCTAGGGAGGGGCTACATGGAAGTTTGCATGCATTTGGCATGGCTGGCACTTTTTCACAAATTTCGTGGAATCCTTTTGTAAGGTCGAGCAGTAGAATCCAGCTCGGATTACCTTTCTAGCTGACGACCTTGCTCCAAGATGGTTCCCGCAGATTCCATTGTGCACCTCCTCTAGCACCTTGGTTGTCTTTGAGGTCGGGACGCACTTTAGTAGTGGTGTTGATATCCCCCTTTTATAGAGGATATTTTTCACCAGCGTGTAGTTTTGTGCTTTCCTCCGAATTTTCTTGGCCTCTTTTTCTTCTTTGGGGAGGATGTCGAATTTCAGGTATTCGATTAAGGGCTTTATCCACCCGAGGTCTAACCCGGTGACTTCAAAGATGTTTTGAACAGCCTCTGTTTTGGCCACAGAGGGCTCAGGGAGAGTTTCTTGGATCAGGCTTCTATTGTTCCCTCCTGGTTTGGTACTTGCTAGCTTGGAGAGGGCGTCTGCCCTACTGTTGAGGTCCCGAGTTATATGCTTTACCTCGGTCTCGTCAAAGCGCCTAAGGTGCTCCAAGGATTTGTCCAAGTACTTTTTCATGTTGGAATCTTTGGCCTGATACTCTCCGTTTATTTGGGAGGTCACTGATGAGCGGATAATTTATACGCTTTTTGGCATTGTTTTTAGGTAGTTTTTAGTAGGATCTAGCTACTTTTAAGGATGTTCTTATTAGTTTTTATGCAAAATTCACATTTCTGGACTTTACTATGAGTTTGTGTATTTCTCTGTGATTTCAGGTATTTTCTGGCTGAAATTGAGGGACCTGAGAAAAAATCTGATTCAAGCTGACAAAGGACTACTGATGCTGTTGGATTCTGACCTCCCTGCACTCGAAATGGATTTTCTGGAGCTACAGAACTCCAAATGGCGCGCTCTTAACGGAGTTGGAAAGTAGACATCCAGAGCTTTCTAGAAATATATAATGGTTCATACTTTGTTCGAGCTTAGACGATGCAAACTGGCGTTCAACACCAGTTCCATGCTGCATTCTGGAGTAAAACGCCAGAAACACGTCACAAACCAGAGTTAAACGCCAAAAACATGTTACAACTTGGAGTTTAACTCCAAGAGAAGCCTCTGCATGTGTAAAGCTCAAGTTCAGCCCAAGCACACACCAAGTGGGCCCCAGAAGTGGATTTCTGCATCAATCACTTATCTCTGTAACCCTAGTAGCTAGTTTTAGTATAAATAGAACTTTTTACTATTGTACTAGTGTCTTTTGACCACGTCTCATCTTTGGTCTCAATTTTAATCTATTGTTCATCTTAGGAGACTATATATCACAATTTGGGGGCTGGCCATTCGGCCATACCTGGACCATCACTTATGTATCTTCAACGGTGGAGTTTCTACACAACATAGATTAAGGGTGTGGAGCTCTGCTGTACCTCGAGTTTTAATGCAATTAGTACTATTTTCTATTCAATTCAGCTTATTCTTGTTCTAAGATATTCGTTGCACTTCAACATGATGAATGTGATGATCCGTGACACTCATCATCATTCTCACCTATGAACGCGTGACTGACAACCACCTCCGTTCTACCTTAGACCGAGCGTGTATCTCTTGGATTCCTTAATCAAAATCTTCATGGTAGAAGCTAGAACCCTTTGGCGGCCATTCTTGAGAATCTGAAAAGTCTAAACCTTGTCTGTGGTATTCCGAGTAGGATTCAAGGATTGAATGACTGTGACGAGCTTCAAACTCGCGATTGTTGGGTGTAGTGACTGACACAAAAGAATCAATAGATTCTATTCCGACATGATCGAGAACCGACAAATGATTAGCCGTGCTGTGACAGAGCATTTGGACCATTTTCACGGAGAGGATGGGATGTAGCCATTGACAACGGTGATGCCCTACATACAGCTTGCCATGAAAAGGAGTAAGAAGGATTGGATGAAAACAGTAGGAAAGTAGAGATTCAGAAGGAACACAGCATCTTCATACACTTATCTGAAATTCTCACCATTGATTTACATAAGTATCTTTATCTTTATTTTATGCTTTATTTATTATTAATTTCGAAAACCTTTATAACTATTATAATTTGCCTGACTGAGATTTACAAGATGACCATAGCTTGCTTCATACTAACAATCTCCGTGGGATCGACCTTTACTTACGTAAGGTTTATTACTTGGACGACCCAGTGCACTTGCTGGTTAGTTGTGCGAAGTTGTGAAGAATGTGAGTGAACCATAGTAGTGTGCACCAAGTTTTTGGAGCCATTACTAAAAATTGTTCGAGTTATGAAAAGAGTAAATCACAATTTTACCTATCAAGTTTTTGGCGCCGTTGTCGGGGATTGTTTGAGTTTGGACAACTGACGGTTCATCTTGTTGCTCAGATTAGGTAGTTTTCTTTTCAAAAAAGTTTTCAAAAATCTTTTCAAAAAATTTTTTTCTTCTTTTTTCATTTTTTCTAAAAATTATTTTCGAAAAAAATTATAAAATCATAAAAACAAAAAATAATTTGTGTTTCTTGTTTGAGTCTAGTGTCAATTTTTAAGTTTGGTGTCAATTGCATGTTTTTTAAAATCTATGCATATTTTCGAAAACTCAAGCATGTGTTCTTCATGATCTTCAAGTTGTTCTTGGTAATTCTTCTTGTTTGATCTTCATATTTTCTTGTTTTGTGTCTTTTGTTGTTTTTCATATGCATTTTTGCATTCATAGTGTCTAAGCATTGAAAATTTCTAAGTTTGGTGTCTTGCATGTTTTTCTTTTCTTGAAAATTTTTCAAAAATAAGTCTTGATGTTCATCTTGATCTTCAAAGTGTTCTTCGTGTTCATCTTGACATTCATAGTGTTCTTGCATGCATCATGTGTTTTGATTCATAATTTTCATGTTGTGAGTCATTTTTGTGTTTTTCTCTCTCATCATTAAAAATTTAAAAATAAAAAATATCTTTTTCTTGTTTTACTCATAAATTTCGAAATCTTTGGGTTGACTTAGTCAAAATTTTTTAAAATAAGTTGTTTCTTGTTAGTTAAGTCAAGATTTCAATTTTAAAAATCCTATCTTTTCAAAATCTTTTTTAAAAAATCAAATCTTTTTCATTTTTCTTATTAATTTTCGAAAATTTTTAAAATTGTTTTTCAAAATCTTTTTCTTATCTTTATTTCAAAATTTCGAAAACTTTACTAACAATTAATGTGATTGATTCAAAAATTTGAAGTTTGTTACTTTCTTGTTAAGAATTCAATCTTTAAATTTTAGAGTCATATCTTTTAGTTTCTTGTTAGTCAAGTAATCAATTTTAATTTTAAAAATCAAATCTTTTCCAAAATATATTTTTTAATCATATATTTTCAAAATATCTTTTTCAAATCATATCTTTTTCAAAATTGATTTCAAAAATCTTTTCTAACTTCTTATCTTTTTAAAATTGATTTTCAAATCTTTTTCAACTAACCAATTGACTTTTTGTTTGTTTCTTATCTTTTTCAAAACCACCTAACTACTTTCCTCTCTCTAATTTTTGAAAATTACCTCTCTCTTTTTCAAAATTCTTTTTTTAACTAATTGTTTCAAATTTTAATTTTTATTTTATTCCTTTTCTTAATTTTCGAATTTTAACTTTAATATTTTTTTATTTTAGTTAATTTTCGAAAACTCTTCTCTCTCATCTTTTTCTATTTATTTATTCATTTACTAACACTTCTCTTCATCTTAAAATTCGAAGCCCCTCTTCCTCTCTGAGTTCGAATTTTCCTCTTTTCCTTCTTCTTTTCTTTTCTTCTTCTTCTAACATAAAGGAATCCCTCTACTGTGGTAAAGAGGATCCCTATTATTATTTTCTATTCCCTTCTTTTTCATATGAGCAGGAGCAAGGACAAGGACATTTTTGTTGAAGCAGATCCTGAACCTGAAAGGACCCTAAGGAGGAAGGTAAGGGAAGCTAAAGCACAACCCTCTGGAGAGGACTTGATAGAAATTTTCGAAAAGGAAGAGGAGATGGCAGCTGAAAATAATAATGCAAAGAGGATGCTTGGTGATTATACTACACGCACTTCCAAATTTGATGGAAGAAGCATCTCAATCCCTGCCATTGGTGCAAACAATTTTGAGCTGAGGCCTCAACTAGTTGCTCTAATGCAACAGAACTGCAAGTTTTATGGACTTTCATCAGAAGATCCCTACCAGTTTTTGACTGAGTTCTTGCAGATCTGTGAGACTGTTAAGACTAATGGAGTAGATCCTGAAGTCTACAGGCTCATGCTTTTCCCTTTTGCTGTAAGTGACAGAGCTAGAACATGGTTAGACTCACAACCTAAAGATAGCCTGGACTCTTGGGATAAGCTGGTCACGGCCTTCTTGGCCAAGTTCTTTTCTCCTCAAAGCTGAGCAAGCTTAGAGTGGATGTTCAAACCTTCAAGCAAAAAGATGGTGAATCCCTCTATGAAGCTTGGGAAAGATACAAACAGATGACCAAAAAGTGTCCTTCTGATATGCTTTCAGAGTGGACCATTCTGGATATATTCTATTATGGTCTATCTGAGTTCTCTAAGATGTCACTGGACCATTCTGCAAGTAGATCCATTCACCTAAAAAAAATGCCTGCAGAAGCTCAAGAACTCATTGACATGGTTGCAAATAACCAATTCATGTACACCTCTAAGAGGAATCCTGTAAGTAATGGGACGCCTCAGAAGAGGAGAGTTCTTGAAATTGATGCTCTGAATGCCTTATTGGCTCAGAACAAAATGTTGACTCAGCAAGTCAACATGATTTCTCAAAGTCTGAATGGATGGCAAAATGCATCCAACACACTAAAGAGGCATCTTCTGAAGAAGAAGCTTATGATCCTGAGAACCTTATGGAAACACCTATAATTTCTCATGGAGAACTCATCCTAATTTCTCATGGAAGAATCAACAAAAGCCTCAACAAGGCTTTAATAATGGTGGAAGAAACAGGCTTAGCAATAGCAAGCCTTTTCCATCATCTTCTCAGCAACAGACAGAGAATCCTGAGCAGAGCTCCTCTAGTTTAGCAAATATAGTCTCTGATCTGTCTAAGGCCACTTTAAGTTTCATGAGTGAAACAAGGTCCTCCATTAGAAATTTGGAGGCACAAGTGGGCCAGCTGAGTAAGAAAATCACTGAAACTCCTCCTAGTACTCTCCCAAGCAATACTAAAGAGAATCCGAAAAGAGAGTGCAAGGCCATTGACATAATCAAAATGGCCGAACCTAAAGAGGAAGGGGAGGACGTGAATCCCAATGAGGAAGACCTCATGGGACGTCTCCTAGACAAGAAGGAGTTCCCTATTGAGGACCTAGAGGAATCTGAGGCTCATAAAGAGACCATAGAGATTCCATTAAACCTCCTTCTGCCATTCATGAGCTCTGAAAACTATTCTTCCTCTGAAGAGGATGAAGATGTAAATGGAGAGAAAGTTGCTCAATATCTAGGAGTTATCATGAAGTTGAATGTCAAGTTGTTTGGTAATGAGACTTGGGAAGATGCACCTCCCTTGCTCATTAGTGAACTAGATACATGGGTTCAGTAAACTTTACCTCAAAAGAAACAAGATC
>NC_029773.3:69693183-69730938 GCF_000817695.3 Arachis duranensis | reverse complement strand
CAAACCTTACCTCAAAAGAGACAAGATCCTGGTAAATTCTTAATACCTTGTACTATAGGCACCATGACCTTTGAAAATGCTCTGTGTGACCTGGGGTCAGGCATAAATCTTATGCCACTCTCTGTAATGGAGAAGATGGGGATCATTGAGGTATAACCTGCCATATTCTCACTAGAGATGGCAGACAAGTCAATAAGACAAGCTTATGGATTGGTAGAGGATGCATTAGTAAAGGTTAAAGGCCTTTACATCCCTGCTGATTTCATAATTTTAGACACTAGGAAGGATGAGGATGAAAGCATCATCCTTGGAAGACCCTTCCTAGCCACAACAGGAGCTGTGATTGATGTTGATAGAGAAAAACTAGTCCTTCAATTGAATGGGGACTACCTTATGTTTAAGGGTCAAGGTTATCCTTCTGTAAACATGGAGAGGAAGCATGAAAAGCTTCTCTCAATACAAAGTCAAACAAAGCCCCCACAATCAAACTCTAAGTTTGGTGTTGGGAGGCCACAACAAAACTCTAAGTTTGGTGTTGAACCCCCACATTCAAACTCTAAGTTTGGTGTTGGGAGGTCCCAACAATGCTCTGAACATCTGTGAAGCTCCATGAGAGCTCATTGTCAAGCTATTGACATTAAAGAAGCGCTTATTAGGAGGCAATCCAATTTTTAATTATTTATATTTTTATTGTTCTTTTGTGTTTTATTAGGTTCATGATCATGTGGAGTCACAAAACAATTTCAAAAATTAAAAATAGAATAAAAAATAGCAGAAAAATAGCACACCCTGAAGAAAGAGCTTACTGGCGTTTAAACACCAGTAAGGAGCATCTGGCTGGCATTCAACGCCAGAACAGAGCATGAAGCTGGCGTTGAACGCCAGAAATAAGTAGCAATCTGGCATTTAAATGCCAGGATTGCACCCTGAGGAAAGCTGGCCTTTAACGCTAGAAACAAGCATCGGACTGGCGTTAAATGCCAGAAACATGATATATTTGGGCGTTTAACGTCAGAAACAAGCTTCAGTCTGGCGTTAAATGCCAGGATTGCATGCAGAGGGCGTTTTACACGCCTAATTGGTGCAGGGATGATAAATCTTTGACATCTCTGGATCTGTGGACCCCACAGGATCACCTCAGGATTTGTGGACCCCACAGGATCCCCACCTACCTTCTCCCTCTCTCTCACACCTTTTCATAACATTCTTCCCCAAACATCATTCACCAATCACCTTAAGCACTCTTCCCCATCACCTCTTCACCACTCACATCCTCCACTCTACCCCATAAACCCCACCTACCTTCAAATTCAAAATCTCTTTCCCACCCAAACCCACCCTAAATAACCGAACCCACTACCCTCTCCCTCCACTATATAAATCCCTCCATCCTTCTTCATTTTTACACAACACAACCCTCTCTTACCCCCCTTGGCCGAAACCACACTTCTCTCCCTCTCCTCCATATCTTCTTCTTCTTCATCTATTCTTTCTTCTTTTGCTCGAGGACGAGCAACATTCTAAGTTTGGTGTGGTAAAAGCATAGCTTTTTGTTTTTCCATAACCATTGATGGTACCTAAGGCCGGAGAAACCTCTAGAAAGAGGAAAGGGAAGGCAATTGCTTCCACCTCTGAGTCATGGAAGATGGAGAGATTCATCTCACAAGCCCATCACTAAGAAGAGGATGGAGCAAACAAGAGAGCCCATCCATGGATCTCAAGAGGCGCATAAGGAAGCTCATCATCAAGAAATTCCGGAGATACCTCAGGGGATACATTTTTCTCCACACAATTATTAGGAGCAACTAAGGATAGGAGCACCAAATCACTAAGGATCAAGCAACAGAGGCAAGGAAGAGACATAGAGGAGCTCAAAGGACATCATTGGTCCTTCAAAGAGAAGGCGCCACCATCACTAAGGTAGACTCATTCCTTAACTTCCTTGTTCTTATCTCTCTATTTTTCGGTTTTTAAACTTCATGTTTGTCTATGTTTGTGTCTTTGTTACATGATCATTAGTGTCTAGTAACTATGTCTTAAGGCTATGAATAATTCCATGAATCCTTCACCTTTCTTAAATGAAAAATGTTTTTAATACAAAAGAACAAGAAGTACATGAGTTTCGAATTTATCCTTGAAATTAGTTTAATTATGTTGATGTGGTGACAATACTTTTTGTTTTCTAAATGAATGCTTGAACAATGCATATTTTTGATCTTGTTGTTTATGAATGTTAAAATTGTTGGCTCTTGAAAGAATAATGAAAAAGAGAAATGTTATTGATGATCTGAAAAATCATAAAATTGATTCTTGAAGCAAGAAAAAGCAGTGAAGAACAAAACTTGCGAAAAAAAAATTGCAAAAAAAAAGAGAAAGAAAGAAAAAGAAAAAGCAAGCAGAAAAAGCCAATAGCCCTTAAAATCAAAAGGCAAGGGTAAAAAGGATCCAAGGCTTTGAGCATCAATGGATAGGAAGGCCCAAGGAAATAAAATCCAGGCCTAAGCGGCTAAATCAAGCTGTCCCTAACCATGTGCTTGTGGCATGCAAGTCCAAGTGAAAAGCTTGAGACTGAGTAGTTAAAGTCGTGATCCAAAGCAAAAAGAGTGTGCTTAAGAACTCTGGACACCTCTAACTGGGGACTTTAGCAAAGCTGAGTCACAATCTGAAAAGGTTCACCCAGTCATGTGTCTGTGGCATTTATGTATCCGGTGGTAATACTGGAAAACAAAGTGCTTAGAGCCACGACCAAGACTCATAAAAGTAGCTATGTTCAAGAATCAACATACTTAACTAGGAGAATCAATAACACTATCTGAACTTTGAGTTCCTATAGATGCCAATCATTCTAAACTTCAAAGGATAAAGTGAGATGCCAAAATTGTTCAGAAGCAAAAAGCTACAATTCTCGCTCATCTAATTAGAACTAATATTCATTGATATTTTGAGATTTATAGTATATTCTCTTCTTTTTATCCTATTTGATTTTTAGTTGTTTGGGGATAAGCAACAATTTAAGTTTGGTGTTGGCATTGTTTTTAGGTAGTTTTTAGTAGGATCTAGCTACTTTTAGGGATGTTCTTATTAGTTTTTATGAAAAATTCACATTTCTGGATTTTACTATGAGTTTGTGTGTTTTTCTATGATTTCAGGTATTTTCTGGCTGAAATTGAGGGACCTGAGCAAAAATCTGATTCAGGCTGACAAAGGACTGCTGATGCTGTTGGATTCTGACCTCCTTGCACTCGAAATGGATTTTCTGGAGCTACAAAACTCCAAATGGCGCGCTCTCAACGCAATTGAAAAGTAGACATCCAGAGATTTCCATCAATATATAATGGTCCATACTTTGTTCGGCCTTAGATGACGCAAACTGGCGTTCAACGCCAGTTCCATGCGCATTCTGGAGTAAAACGCCAGAAACACGTCACAAACCAGAGTTAAACGCCAAAAACATGTTACAAGTTGGCGTTTAACTCCAAGAGAAGCCTCTGCACGTGTAAATTGAACTTTTTACTATTGTACTAGTGTCTTTTGACCACGTCTCATCTTTCGTCTCAGTTTTAATCTATTTTTCATCTTAGGAGACTAACCACACGGTCTCATCACGGAGTTTCAAAGTTGCATAAAAAGATATTTAATAAGCAAACTATTTTCAAACTCAGTGATTATCATTACCTTATGAATCTTTTAAAAACCAATAGGAAATCGTTCAAACCTTTTCGAAGAAACCATATTTAGTCTTTCAGAAATCTGAAACCTTTCCTTTCTTATAAGAAAAATCTCAATCAGAAATCAACCACGCAATCAAACAACACAATCATTAATTCAGCACCAAAGTTTATTCTCAAATGTAGCACGCCAGGACAAACACAGGCAAGACAGACAAAGAAAGCACAAGTAGGTAGCAATTACAGCAAATAGTTCAAATAGCAGTTAAGAACAGTTTAGCAATTAGGCAAACTAAAACAAGTTCAAACCCAAGCAAAGCATACAAATGCATATGATGCATGCCTGTCTTATGGCTGATGAGGCTCATCTGTCGGTTATCCAGCCAACCCGACAAGTCTGAATTGTCCTTAGACTGTCCCCCGACGTGCATCCCCAAAAGTCTATGCATAGTTTTTTTCTCAAATAATCAATATTACTCAATGAGAGTAACAGTCCCAGGAATTTATATAGTGCCTGATCACACTTACGTCGTAGGGTCAACAGAGTATCGAGTTTTCAACTTGATACACATGGTGGCAAGCCATGATACTTAATCCAGGAAAACTCGTGTCTCAGATAATTCAATTTCATAAGCCATATAAATAATTCATTCAACATTCATCCATGTCTAAGTCATTCTCAACATCATCATCGTTCATCAATCCCTATTTCATTTTCAATTTCCAATTTCATTCAAAATCATATTTCCCAGAAAATCCTCATCATCCTTCTTTTCATTCCGTTCACTAACAATTCCCAATCCAAAACATAACTCTTCCTTTGATAAATAAAGTAATCTTAAACCATATAATGCTTAAAATTAAACCTTTTTAAAATAACTATTTCAAATAAAACTTCTAATTTTATAAAATTTCGGCAGCATCTCCTCTAAACCTCGGACACTGCCACCCTTTTTGGGTCCTATCCAATCATTCCTCAAATCAACCAATTCCAAGTCTCAATCACTTTCCAAAAATTCAACTAGTTCTAATATCAAATTAATTTCAAATACATCCATTTCCAATAATAAATTTAGTCAAAATTAAACCGGCTCAAATATTAAATCATTTATATAATCAAACTAATTCAAAATTAAACCGCTTCTAGAATCAATTTATCTTCATATTTCAAATCATTTCCAAAGCCGATTCATTTACATTATCAAAATAACTCCAAAACCAAGAAAAATCACTTTTTATAATAATCAACTAAATAACTTTTCAAACTAATTTCTTTTCAACAATCACAAACTACTCAAGCAATCAAGCAATCAGTCATTCAGTCCAGCAAACAACCACATCTATAAGACAATCATAATCACAGACATATATTTCTCATATTAATATCTATTTATAACAATTCTGTAAGATAAAATAAATTTTAAGAAAACCCTTACCTCGATTAACCGAGTTCGCACAAATTTATCGTGATAATTCCCTCTCCTTTTAGTTCATGGCAGCAGATGCGACTCTCACGCAATTAGAACGGCAATGGCAGCAACCGAAACAGCGGTAGCAGTAATGTTAATCTTCACCGCAGTGACCATGGTTGCAGCAAAATAAAAGATTCAGATTGGATAGGAATTAATAGCAATTACAACCCTGGGATTCAAGACAAAGTAAGGACTATAATTAAAATCAGAACATGAAAACCACAGCAGTGATAAAACAGAACATACAGATGGACCAAACCTAAGAAAAAGATCAGACCAGTACCAGGATAACAAAATCAGAACTAGTAACAACTTCAACAGTCCCGCGACAACACTAGCATCAATATTCAACCTAATTGTAGCAGAAAATAGAGTAAAAGTAGAGAAGTAGAACGAGTTTAAGGAAGCGAAGGACCTAAAGCAAAGTATAGGCAGCATGGATACCTCTATGAGTGACTAACGCCAGCGTAGAGTTCAGTGGTGGTCACGGCGGCGTCCGACGGCGGCGCACTACAGAGAAACTCGCGGTGACAAGCATACCGAGGCTTCAGTGGTGGTTTCTGGGCGGCAGCGGCGTTCTCCAGCGGCAAAGGCGCGGCCAGAAGCTTTGGAGGTGGTGGATCTGACGAGGATGGTGCCGGCGACACCAGCGGCGACTGTGCGCGGCGGCTGGACGGTTCGCGGTCCTCCCTCCTCGCGAATCTCTCCCCTCTGCCTGTGGCTCTGCTTGACGGCGACGGACTCAGAGGCGGCGGCAGCGGACACGAAGGCAGGGCTTCTCCTTCCTCGGTACGCACTCTGTTTTCTGACGATAGCACAACGACCCAACAGCGGTGGCGGCACGACGGCTCCTCTCCCTGCACCGGCGATGATGGCGATTCGGGATGAGGGCGACGACGATAGTAAGATGCAAGGCAGCTCCTCTCTCCTCTTCCAGTCGCGGCCTCTCTCTCTTTCTCAATGACTCGACGGCGACGGCGGCTCCCAGTCCCGCCGGCACCGCTCCCTTCCTTTCCCCCTCATCCTCTCAGCTCTCCCTTCCTCTCGTACCCCCCTTCTTCTTTCTTTTCCTTTCTTTTTTTTCTTAATGGGTTCAATTTGGGAATTTTTGGGTAGTTTAGGTAATTTTAATAAAATTATGAGTATAATGTATAAATTTAAAATATAATTTAATTCCTTAAAATTATTTTAAAAATATTACTTAATTATCAATTTATTAATTAGCTTTTAGTCAAGTATTCTAATTTATTAGAAATAATATAATTTATTTTTTGTTTATAAAAATTAAAGTATTAAATTCTAAAATATCAATTATTTAAATTAAATCATATAAAATTTTGTTCTTTTACAACTGCTAAATTTTGTAATTTAAGTATAGAAAATTATTCAATAATAATGAAATTGAGTAAAATTTATATTTTTATTATCAAAATCTGATTTAATTATTTTTAATAAAATAATATCTGAAAATAAAATTTTTAATAAATAAATAAATTTAAAATTGGCTCATAATAAAATTTTTCAAAATTTCTGGATTTTACATATAATACTCTTTTGCTCATTTTTAATAGTTCATTAATATTTTTTAATAAAATTTTTAAATTAATTTATTTAAATTATACTACAAAAAATATTTTATTCTATGCAAAATAATTTAAAAATAAAATAGCTTAAAAAATATTAGGAGTACTATAAAAATTTGTAATATTCTAATGACTTAAATAAATACATGCATGTACTCAAATTTTAAATAAAATACTCTACATAGTCAATAATAATTTAGAAATTAAAGAAAATATTTTATTCCATATAAAATAATTAAAAAATATATTTTATTCCATACAAAATAATTTTAAAAAAATGGCTTAAAAGATGTTATGAGAACTATAAAAGTTTATAATATTATAGTAATTTAGGTAAATACATGATAAAAATATGTTTTTTTTAATTTCTAAATTATTATTGACTATGTAGAGTATTTCTTTAATGTCCTAAGTTATTAAGACATTACAAATTTTATAGTACTCCTAGCATCTTTTAAGTTATTTTTTAAAATTATTTAGTATAGAATAAAATATTTTGTTGTGGTATAATATTATTAATTTTTTAATAAAAAATGGATAGAATTAAATCTTGACTAATTCAAATCCAGTCAATTCGAATTAATATGTAAAGCGTGGGTGTATTGTGTAATTCAAATCACCTTATTCAAATTAGTGTACATGTAGTGTAATTTTACATAGAAATATCTTCTTGGTTGACCCTGTAATAATTATTGATTTGATTGAATCACGTACATTTTTTCCCAACTTAATTTATATGGATGATTTGCACTTGTAAATAAATTAAAAAAATAAAATTTTTTCACATAAATATAAAACACGTTAATTAAAAATAATTATAAAAATCACCAAAAAACTTCCATTAACTAAAATATTTAGCCGCACATCGCAGCTGAGTTTAATTCTACTTAATTAATTCATTTGTGTTTTAACATTTTTTTTCCTCTTATTTTAGTAATTTGTAAATATCTTATATTTTTTATTATGAGAATAAAATAATAAATAAATTTTTAAAAATTTATATTTCGAATAGGTGGGGGATATCTTTTCCTTCCGAGACAAAAGTGACAAGTCCGACTTGTGGGGGTTGCCACGAAATACGGACACACTCCACAGATACTCTCTCTCTCTCTGCGCTTCAGTTTCAGTTTGAGAAGAGAAGAGAAAGCACAATGAACACTCTACTTTCGCCTTCAGCATCTGCCACAACCCGTGCTTCCTTTCCTCCCTTTTCTTCCAACTTAGATGTTCTTTCTCGCTGTTCCAAGCTCAGAGGCATTGGATTTCACTGCGAAAGGGATTCTGTTATCACTGCACTTCGCTGCAATAGTAGCATCTGGCCCGGTGGCCCTGCCTCTGGTCTCACTTCCTTCTTTTACTTTTTTCCCCTCCCTATTTTTCACATTTTTTGGGTTATTTTAGTGTTGGTTTTTTCAAATGGAGGTTCCGCCATCAAGTTTAGAATCAATCTATTTGGGCACTTTATGTTGAATATGTTCACCTTTGCTGCTGTTTCTGCTACTGCATATTTTTGTTTTATTTTATTTTATTTTATTTTTTTTGGCGCCGGGGGTTGGTCGAATAGGACTAGGTTATTGGATTGTAAAGTATCAATTTAGTTTCCAAAGTTGAAAGATGCATTTTGTTTGACAAAATATTCCAGCTTATGTAAACTTTAGTGCTTATGTTGATTTGGGGTAATTTGTCAAATGAATTACATAGTATTTATTTAGTTCGATTGGGACTAATTGTGAGCATGTTAATCCTTTGGGGCTGAAATATTGGCATTTCAATGTTCACGGAACCTAATTGGTTGTAGCACGCTTTTACAACTTGGAAAATGTTGTGTACAAATAAGAAGTGGGATACCTTGCGATGTGAGTCGGTATAGTGTTTCATAATCTATATGTACACATAAAACAACTCTTAGGTTGCGAATTATATGAATGTGAATTGGGATTGCTGAACCAAGCAGTTTGTTCTTTTCAGAAGATGTGAACACTTTACTCATAATCCATGTTTTCTAGTGTATTTTGTCAAATGTTTGGAAGTTCAAATATGTGGTTGTATAACCACCGGTTGAGTTGTCTCCCTGTGACTTCAAAGGTCACAGATTCAAGCCGTGAAATTAACCACTGATGTAATTATCAGCGTACGCTGCCTACATTACATTCTGAGTGTGGCCTTTTAATAGACCTACATTAACACGGGATGTTTATGCACCTTGCTGCCCTTTTTATAACCATAGGAAAAAGGCAGTTTACATGGACGAAATTGATCCGAAGTTTGGATATTTGTTGAATGGGCTGGTTTAAAGTAGTTTTTGTGTTAGCTTTTCGTGTATTGTTGTCTATCAAGTAAATATGTAACTGAATTATGCAGGCGATGGTGATAGCAGCAGCAGCAGCAGGAGTATTCTGGATGCATTTTTCTTGGGAAAAGCTGTAGCTGAAGCCGTGAACGAGCGAGTTGAATCTGCAGTTGGCGAGTTTCTGAGTACGGTTGGTAGGTTGCAAGCTGAACAACAAAAACAAGTACAGGAGTTTCAGGTAAAGCATCATTTTAACCCAAGCTAGTGTTACTTTGTTTCAGTTCTAGATCAGTTGCCCATTATTCTAAATCTCCTGCTTGTGTTTGAAATACTAGGATCTGGTGGTCAAATGTTTTATCTAGTATGATTTTATCTGATAGAAATTGATGAACAATAGGAGATTCTATTGGTATTGTTCAGCATTTTTGTTCCAATTGGGAAATTTTGAGCTAGTGCAGAATGCTTCATTCATAATTTCTTATGAGGAGTTTTTAATGCCATATGCTAGTTTGCATAAACTTTTCATTTAATAAAACATCAAACCTTTTGTTCTATCCACCGGAACCATCAACCGATCACAGAAATCGATAAATGTGTTCCATGCCATTGCTTTCTTGTTTCTACACTTTTATTTGCGTGGTTTAAACAGATTGAGATGCTTGTATTTGTACCTGTTTTGAAACAAAATGCTTGTGTAGGAAGAAGTGTTGGAAAGAGCAAAAAAGGCCAAGGAGAAAGCAGCACGTGAGGCACAAGGACTCGTTCCCAACTATACTGCTGAGACAGACGTTGCGGATTCAGCTACTTCGAGAACTTCAGACTCCTCGACGGATTCAGTTGTTGCCGTCAAGTCAATTGATGAATCTGAAACGTACACCGGAGCTGCCAAAGGCGAGGATCCCCCGATAGATTCATCGAAGATGGGTGATCAATGAGTGTATAACATGCTTAGACTCTACTGGTTTATCTGAATGTGATGAGTGCCATATGTTTCTTGAAACTAAATAAGTTAATTAAAATAAGAATCATATCCTTTTTTGGAGTACCATCCTTGTTTTGGTGGAACATTTTAATCAAGAGATCAATGCATTCAAATACTGATATGCTGGAGTGTTTTTCTTCTCCCCGATGTCTTAAGAACATTAACTCTAGTAAATGATGAATAAACGAAATTTTGATAATATTAAATATAGGGTGATATTCTAAATTAGTACCTAACAAATTTTGTATCGGTTAAATTAGTCTCTAACAAATAATATTAACAAATTTATCCATGATATTCCTATTAACAGTTAAGTTCGATTTTGATCTCTATGATTTTGACCGAAAATCAAAATGGATTTTAAAATTCTTTTTAGTTGAAAATCATCTTTAATGTTGAATTTTGTTTTAAAATCATTTTTCTAATTTTCAGACAAAAATACCCTTCCCCAATTTACACACACTGACTCTCCTCCTTTTTTTTCCCTCTCCTTTTCTTTTTCTTCCACCTTCCTCTGTTTCTCATATTCCTCTATACTTCCTCTGTTTTTTCTTTTCTTTTTTTTTTTCGTGTTGGTGAGTGTAAAAAAGAGTGTGTCTAATTTTAGAGATTTAGAGTTAGGGTTGGATAAAAATGAGTTAAGGTTATTTGGGATGTAGTGGTAATGAAATAGGAATGGTGAACTAGATGCAATGGTCATTGGTCAAGTGTGGATTGAGTTTGAAAATGCATAGAATTTGAACGTTGAAATGGTGAGTAAGAGGAAGAAGAAAAAAGATATTCTAGTTTCAAGGATAATTTTAAAACAAAATCTAACGTTAAAAATGATTTTGAAAAAAAAAAAATTGAAACGATTTTAATTTTCGATCAAAATTATAAGAACCAAAAATCGTACTTAATAATCATTTAGTTCTTATACGAAACAATAGTTAATAAATTAAGGTATTAGGTATTAACTTTACTTTGTGAAGGATAATTTATTATAGCTTGAGAGAGGTTGCATTCTTTTCTATTAATTTTGCTTTATGGTGTGTATATACATAAAATCACATTCCAATATTTATTTTAAAATAAAAATTTACATGTAGTTTTTATGTGTATGAAATTGATAGTTAATAATTACTAAATGATAATTTAGTTAAATATGTTAAATTATTTAATAATTTTTTACTATCAATTTTACGTAAAGATAATTACATATGAGTTTTTATTTTATTTTAAATCATGATTATGTTGCAAACGTTATGCTTACCAAAATTCAAAAAGGATGACTTCGGAATGATATATAATAGGCAATGCCTTGGTCATAAGCTTTATGGCCTTAGCTTGTTATCATTACTATATATGAATCAAGAAGCATTTCAACAATTCAACTGGATCATGGTATGAGGTATCCCAATATTTTTGATGAATTTAATTTGAATGCATTGCAAATTTAAAATATCTTTACACATATATTTAATTATGGCAATAAAAAAATTATCTTTTACATCAACTATGTGAATGACCATCTAAATAAACAAATATAATTAAGAGGAGTGTTAGGACGCTAATAAATTGTGATTTATAATTATCAATTAGTTATTATTAGTGTTTTTAATGGTGTGAGATTTTATCCAATGATATAAGATTTTATCCAATAATGTAGAATTACTCACTTTTCTTTTGATGATTAAGTATTAGGTAAATTTTAATAAAAGTGCTGACCTTTAAACTTTTTCTATAATTAAATAATTATATAAAACGTTTTATACTAAAATACATCAGAATTAAACTCTATTTTTTACCATCGATCTCAATTATGTCTGTTCCTTGCATCTTTCGTTCTTACACAAATTCTTACACTAAAATACATTAGAATTAAACTCTATACGCAGTTAGCGCCTACTCCAGAAAGCATTTGATAGATGTGTTTCATCTATGTATGAATGTACGTATTCATATTGGATGATGTATTAATGTTCACATCCAACAAATTCGTCATTAATTAATAAAAAAAGACTCAGAATTGGTACTTGATATTTTATAAAGCATTAGTTAGACAATTTAATCCTACAAGTCTTTTGAATATTATGATATTATGACCGTATTAAGTAGTTGATATGAATTTTATTTTTCACCTGTTTAGTTCATGGCAATTAACCGTTAATAATTTTGTAATAAGTTGTAATGTTTCATAACAATTCTTCAAATATATGTACACAAACTTTTCAACGAGTTGCTTCTATTCAATTTTGAAAATTAGAAATTCTATACCACCAACATTTTTTATTGTTTTTGCCTTACATTTGGAATTACGTTAGTCATCTATCTATTTTTCTTTTACACTAAAGATATTGGACCCTACCTTTTTTCGTTAAAAAATGTAATTGTTTATCCAACAGAAAATATCTATATACATTGTAATCGTATTACAAGAAAAATATATAATCTAAAATAAAAAAGGTTAATAAAAAAATTTAATTATTATTAATTTTATAATTTTGACTATGTATAAATTTCACTATCTTAATTTAAAGAAGATCACAGTATTGTTTTCTCATTTTACCAATTTTGAATTTTATTCATATTACAATTTATTTTACTACGTCCAATTTTTAAAATTTCTACTTACCTTACCAATAATATATTTTTCTAATTAGAGATTTAGAATACAACATTAAATTTGGGTTTTCTTCGAAGTTATGAAGAAAGATGAAAAAAAAAAAAGCTAAATACCTGGATCCCGTTATTTTCAAGAGAGTTGGTAATTTGGTATAATCTTGTGTAAAAGTTAACGGTGTAACTTTCCTAATTATAAAAGAAAAAAGGATTTTTTTATTTAAATAAATTAAAAAATATTTTATTTACTGAATGAATATTTTGTAAAATAATTACGAAAATACATATCTCGTTTACACTATAAACAAATAAGAGTGGGTGTGGCTTATATATACATATCGTTTATAGCAACGTTCCAGACCAATTTCCAACCTCAAAAAAGTGGTGGAAAAGTTGAAAATGGAGACCGAAATACCGCTGTAAATGACATGTACATATAGAAATAAATTTACACATATCCCGTTTATATACTAAATAAAATATACACGTATTTTTGTAATTATTTTATAAATTATTTATTTCAATAAATAAAATATTTTTTTAATTTATTTAGAATCCAAGAAAAAAGGGACTGAAATATTCAATTTTAGTACTATTAAAGTGGCACACCTTTTAGTTCCTTCATTAGATTAATAACAATAAAATATTCATACGTACCTACTAGTGTCGTTGCTTTGTTATCTTCAGAAATCCCATTGAATCACCAATTATTTGTTCACACAATGTGTTCCTTTTTTTTGGGGTAACAGTTCTTCACAATTTCACTTACTCATATACCCACAAGAAGAACTTTGATACCTTTTACTCTTTGATACCATTTCTAAAATTGGTTTGATTTTCAGTGAAAAAAAATGGCAGCAGCACTAGTGGGTGGAGCTTTACTATCTGCTGCACTTCAAGTGTTGTTTGATAGATTAGCTTCAAAGAAAATGCTTGACTTCATCAAAGAAAAGAATCTCAGCCGAAATTCGGTGGAAAATTTGGAAATCAAGTTGTTATCTGTGAGTAAAGTTTTGAGTGATGCAGAGAAGAAACAGATTCATGATCCAGAAGTTAAGAAATGGGTCAATACGCTGAAAGATGCAGCTTTTGATGCTGATGATATCTTGGATGAGATTGCAACTGAAGCTGAAAAAGCTTCAAATTCAGGTACGGTTCCAAAAAAATTGTTCCCAATTTCATTTAATTCTTATTATAGAGATCTTGAGAATAGGCTGGAAGAGATACTAAAGAGGCTGGGGTTTATTGTTGCTGAAAAGGATAATCTTGGTTTGGTAGAGGGGAATGTGGACATAGTGTCACAAATTGTTCCAACAACATCATTGGTAGATGAAGTTTTTGGGAGGGAAATGGATAAGAAGGTAATAATGGAATTATTGTTAGAAGAAGATGATTCAAGTGGTAGTAAGATTGGTGTTATTCCAATTGTGGGAATTGGGGGTGTTGGAAAGACCACACTTGCTCAGCTTGTGTACAATGATAATAAGGTGGAGGAGCATTTTGGTCTTAAAGCATGGATCGATGTCTCACAGCAATTCGATGTGTCTCATGTGACGAAGATGATATTGGCCGTGACCGGTTTGTATAATTATGACCTTGATGACTTGAATCTGCTCCAGGTGAAACTGAAGGAGAAGCTATTGAAGAAGAGATTTCTAATTGTGTTAGATGGCGTTTGGAATGCTAAACCTGATGATTGGGAGCTTTTCTGCCGGCCGCTTCAGATTGGTGATCAGGGCAGTAAAATCATAGTAACAACCCGACACGAAACTGTTGCGTTGAAGGTGGGAACCGTCGAGACTTACTTTCTGAAAGAGTTGGGGGATGAAGATTGCTTGAGGGTATTTGCAAAACATGCGCTTCTGTCTCGTAGTGCAATTCAGGATCAAAATATTCATGTTATTTATGGTGAAATTGCTAAGAAATGCAGAGGATTACCTTTAGCTGCGAAAGCTCTTGGTGGTCTCTTAAGATCAATTCCTTCTGTTGATGATTGGTACAAGATACTGAAGAGAGAAATATGGCAATTTTCGGATGAAGAACTTGGCATTATTCCAGCTTTGAAATTGAGCTACTATTATCTCCCTTCACATTTGAAAAGGTGCTTTGCTTATTGTTCTATATTTCCTAAGGGATATGTATATGATAAGGAGCAAATTATACTGTTGTGGATGGCAGAGAACTTCATTGAAACCCCAAATCAAGGTTTAACAATGGAAGAAGTCGGTGACCAATACTTCAATGAATTGGTCTCTAGATCGTTCTTTCAGAAGTCGAGCTTTCACAAATCGCAGTTCATGATGCATGATCTCATAAATGATCTAGCAAGAGATGTGTTTGGAGAAATTTGTTCTAAGTTGGAAGATAAGTTCTCTCCACCTGTCATGGAAAAGACCAGGCACATATCCTTTCTAAGGGATAAATATGATCTAGACTTGGTAGAGGATCTAAAAATGGCGAAGCGGCTGCGCACCTTCTTATCACTGAATTTGTTATGGCCATTCTTGGCATCTACATCTCAGGAGGTGCCAGTTGATCATCTTACAGTGCTAACGTGTTTGAGAGTGCTGTCTCTGAATGATTGTTATGAGATTAAAAGATTATCAAAATCAATTGGCAATCTGATACATCTTCGCTATTTGGATGTCTCTCGCACTTCAATAACAAAGCTTCCTGAATCTGTCTGCACTTTGTACAACTTGCAGACACTGAAGGCAGCAAAATGTGCTTCCCTTAGGAAATTGCCGAAGAATCTGCGTCGTCTCGTTAATTTGCGATACCTTGATATTCGGGGAACTCCCTTGCAGCAGATGCCAAAGAAGATCAATAAATTGGTGAATCTTAAAATGTTGAGCACATTTGTTGTAGGCAAAAATAAAGGATCAACAATTCAAGAGTTGAAAGAGATATCAAAACTTCATGGATCGCTCTCTATTAACAAGTTACAAAATGTTGCTGGTTCTGCAGATGCATCGAATGCTAAATTGGTGGATAAGGAATTTCTTGAAGAGCTGAAACTGAATTGGGATGGTACAACTGGTCTCAAAGATTCACAGGAAGAAATCAATCTGCTAAATAATCTAAGGCCCCATGAAAACCTGAAGAAACTCTCTCTCCATTATTATCGCGGAACAAGATTCCCAAATTGGTTGGGAAATCATTCTTTTCATAGCTTGACATCTATGTCTCTAAATTGTTGTAGGTACTGTAATTCTTTGCCACCTCTTGGCCAACTTCCTTCCCTTAAGGTTCTTGAAATCTTGCAGTTTGATGAGCTGGTGACAATTGGCAATGAGTTCTATGGATCCTCTGCATTGAAGCCATTTCCATCTTTGGAGATACTGAAATTCATTTGTCTACCGGCATGGACAAAATGGCATTCTCTTCGAGACAAATCTTTCCCTTGCCTATATGAGCTACACATAGAAAATTGTCCATCATTGAGCGATGATTTGCCTCGCCAGCTACAGAGTTTGGTGAAACTGGTCATCAGAGACTGCCAAAAGCTTGCTGCTTCAATCCCCAAGGCTCCAGCTTTGCAGGAAATGGAGATAAGTAATTGTGACAAGGTAGTTCTAAAGGAAATACCAAGCAATCTAGAATCATTCAAAGTGAAAGGCTGTGAGCTCATGCAATCTACATTTAAAGCGTTAGAGTACACACGATCTCTCCTTCAAAGCTTGGAAATGTCTAGCTGTTCACGCGACATAATGTTTCCGCAATTGAAACTGCCAAGTTCACTAAGGAAACTTATTGTCCAAGACTGTGAGAAACTTGTGATTCCAACTGAGCAACCCAACAAAACAATTGAATGGATATCAATATCAGAAAGTTGTGATTCATTAGTATCCTTCCCAATGTCCATGTTTCCCAATCTCAGTTACCTTTTTCTTAAGGGCTGCAAAGCTCTAACATCCTTGTTGCTGTCTCAAAACTGTCTCCAATTCCCAATTCTTTACTCACTGAGTATAGTAAACTGTCCTGCTTTTGTATGTTGTGGGAATTTTTCAGCTCCCAACCTGACTCACCTTTTGATTTCTGGTTGCAAGAGCTTGATCTCATTGCCAGAGAACATGGACTTTCTCATGCCATCTTTACAAACACTTACAATATACAAATGTCCCAAAATTGAGTACTTTCCTGGAGGCAGTCTACCATCTGGTCTAGCTGAACTCCAAATAGGATACTGCGACAAACTTGTTGCGAACCGGTCTGACTGGAACTTGCAAAGGGCGGAGTCTCTGGAAATTTTAGCATAATTGGAAAATGTGAGAATGTGGAAAGTTTCCCTGATGATGATCTTTTACCTGCCAATGTAGCAGAGTTGTTCATTGATGGATTTGTGCATCTCAAAAGATTGAACGGCAAAGGGCTTGAAAATCTTGATTCTCTGTTAGAATTTAACATTAGCATGTGCCCTCAGATTCAGTCATTGCCAGAAGAAGGGTTGCCTAATACACTAAAATTTCTCAGCATTTGGGGTTGCCCTTTGCTAAGGGAACGTTGCAAGAAGGACATAGGGGAAGATTGGCCTAAGATTTCTCACATACCCTTTATAACAATTGATGAATAAGCATAATCATTTTTAATGGAATCTTGTTACATCATGTTTGATTCTCACATTCTTGATTTTTTTTGAAGTTCCTATGTAGAATAAAAGACTGTTCATTTGAATTTATATGAATATGTATTCAACTTATTTCCTTTCTCACATTCTAAAGGGTCTAGTGTTTGTGTTCAATAGTATTATTTCGTGGAATTAGAATATCCCAGTAAAGTTAGTTAAGAATGGAAGCAGTTCCTACGATCTTCAGTGATGTAAGTTTTGTCTTAATGGTTATACATATTCTTTGTGGGGATAAGATGTTTTTTGTGGTTCATTAATGTTATGCGATGTTGTTGAATCAAGTGTTTAGTGCCAAAATTAAAGCGACGTCATATCGTCTAGTCCCATGTGAAAGGGTATATGTTAGCACTCACAGGCACAACGGAAAGAGTAACTTGACATTGAGATCTTAAAAATTTTTTCGGTGTAAGCGGCTAATCTTAGAAACCATTTTAGGATTTAATTCATATTTTTTTGTTATTAAACTTATACACAATTCTTCATCACTAAATTATACTTTTCTTTTTGTTTTGTTCTCTTCGTATTCCTTACTGTCTTGCGGTAGGAGATACCAATGAATCCATTGAAGCTTTGATTGCAGGAGAAGCAGGTACACATAAAAACATTAAAATGTGGTAAATTGTCAAATAAATTATAAAGGCAAAAATTATGTGAACTAATCAGCGGTGTTCAAATCCAAACCATCTAATCCAATTTAAACCAAAAATTGATTAAAACTGTACTAATTAAACTGTTCATCTATTTTTATTAACTTATCAAATCCAATCCAAACTGTACAATGTGCAATAACATTATTATTTTATTATTATATTTACAATTATACTTATAACATATTTAATTTGTTATACATTTTTATGTTATTCATATATTATTATTATTTAATAAATATTTTATGTTCAAAATGTTATTTATTTATTTATTTTAACTAACGTATAATTTTATTTTTATTGTTATGTTATCGTTGGTTTTTTAAGATATTCTTGGAACTTGTTATATCATTGTTGATTATTTAAAATTTGATGTTAAGACTATTTAATTTTTTTAATTTACAAACGGCAAATTTAATCTAATCCAAACTGCTTGAAATTGGATCGGATCAATTTTTTTAATCATTCAATCCAAATTCGCACCCCAAGTAAAATTAGTGTTCGGATTGGATGAGTTTTTGACTCAAAACTGATTCAAACCACACCGTAAACACCCCAGTATTAATTACTAACAATTAAAACTTCGTAAAATTTATTAAAATATAACATAAGTTTAATACAAATATAACGTGAGAAAAGTACCCATAGAAGAAGAAAAGTGACTTTATACCCATGAAATACTAGATCCGTCTGTCGATAGTACCCGAACGTCATTAAAACATTAGCTCCGTTAACTTAAAGGCCATCATGGCACGTTAAGTGCTTACCTGGCTTTGAATCAGCAGTCTGATGTGTCCAAGCATGTTGTTACCGTTATAACATCACTCAATTCCCTAATTTATCGTCAACTGTTTTCCCAATTTCAATTTGAAAACCCTAGAATGTCTAGGAGAATCAGAGGTTCGAATGGAAGCATCAGCGAAGAAGGGACTTCGTCTTCCAAGAGGGGTGAAGAGAAGACTTTGTCTGGGAGATGCTTTTGTGGATAGGGTGTGGTGTTGCTATAATCTGGAACCTTAACAAATCCTGGGAGATGGTTCATAAGGTGTCCTCTATGGAAGGTTAGTCTTTTTGTTTTTGTGGTTCTATTCAGATTAACTTATTTGTGAACGATTCCTTATTCCTCCCTTTCACGCTACAGACGATGGATTACAAGTATTTTGTATGAGTGGATGAGATTAATGGAGGATCAGAGGGACTGACAAGAGCCCTTGTTAGAAAAAATCAAGATAGCTCCTGTGGTAACTATGAGGTCAATGTCACTGGGCAAAGAAGAGAGATTCAAGAGAATAGTGTGAAGATTTTGTTAAAATAGGGAAGCTCCAGGGTGAAATTAGAACTATTAGGTCATGGATTATAACAATATTTTTTGAGTTTCTTGATTTGTATAGGCCTGAATCTACTCCAATTAATCAATACGTAACTGTGAGTATGGTGTATGTTGTCCTGGGGTCTTTTTGTGCAGCTATTTGGTTTCAATGATGATGAACTTCAAAGCTGTTTGGTTTCGATGATGATGAACCTCAAAACTCTGTTAATATATTCAGTTGTTGTGAAAAAAGTCAAGTTGTGTTATGACATTAATGTCCATGATTATTAATGTATTTGATATTTGTGATATTGGAGTTAACACAATTTTGACAAAAAAAGACATATAAATGTCGTGATTTGACAAATCTAGCCGGAAACCTGGTATTGTATACTAAATAACGAAATTGTAACCTGGAAATGGAACTAAATATTCATTCCATAAGCTATAATAAACCTTGACATAGTTTTAACAGAAGCATTTAGCAACAAAAGCCTCAAAACAAGTGTATGAGTCTGATGTAGCAGTAGCAAATCAAATGTACCTAATAGTATCAATACAAACCATGAACATAAAAGCATTAGGTTGTGAAATATAAGCACTAGGCATAAGTTACAAAAAAACTATAGTATCAGAGTTGATAGAGCTCTCATTACAGTAAGTCCTTGATAAAAAAACAAAGTCACACTAGAAACTCCTATTTGTTGGGTGTGGAGTTGCTGCTACCACTAGAAACTCCGTTGTTGTTGCCACTTGAAGATGCTCCTGTTGGTGGGCGAAACCCAGGTGCTGGCCATCTGCCTGCTGTTTAAATTGTGGATGGTGGAGTTGGCATGAATCGCATAAATCTTGTAGTTGTCCCTCGACTTGCACCATGCATTGTTTGTCTGGTAACTTTTGGAGGAGGTTGGTTAGTTGGTGATGTAGGCCTAACAACAGAAGGTTGTGGTGTGGTAGGCGTTATGGGAGTAGGTTGTGGTGGGTCAGGTCTGAGGGGAGAAGGTTGTGACGGTGGTGGCCTCTTAACGTTTCTCCTCCTAATTGGTCTCTTAGACATGGTTGGATTCATGATAGGTCTAGGTGGCACATATGCAGTTGAGGAGTTAGAAGGTGGAGGTCTTGCTGCCATAGGTTCTTCAGAAGGATTCACACAGTTCAGATCATCAACATTCTCCTATAAATGGGTAATTGCATTAAGTCAAATGTTTAATGCAAGATAAATTTATTGTCATGCCAATAAGTAGAAGAAGAGAGTGTATATAAATAACTTACATTGGGTGAATCTGAAGCTGATGCTTCAGCATCTGCTGCCTCTAAAGTCTCTTCCCAATACATCTCTTGCTCTCTGGCAGCATCCTGATGAGCGGATATTTTATACGCTTTTTGGGGGTAATTTCATGTAGATTTTATTATGTTTTAGTTAGTTTTTAATAGATTTTTATTAGTTTTTAGGCAAAAATTATATTTCTAGACTTTACTATGAGTTTGTGTGTTTTTCTGTGATTTCAGATATTTTTTTGGCTGAAATTGAGGGAGCTGAGCAAAAATCTGATTTAGGCTGAAAAAGGATTGTTGATGCTGTTGGATTCTGACCTCCCTGTACTCGGAATGAATTTTTTGGAGCTACAAGAGTCCAATTCGCGCGCTTTCAATTGGGTTGGAAAGTGGACATCTAGGGCTTTCCAACAATATATAATAGTCCATACTTTGCACGAAGATAGATGACGTAAGCTGGCGTTCAACGTCAGTTCCATGTTGCAGTCTGGCGTTCAGCGCCAGAAACAGGTTGCAAGTTGGAGTTCAACGCCAGAAACAGGTTACAACCTGGCGTTCAACTCCAGAAATAGTCCAGGCACGTGAGAAGCTTAAGTTTCAGCCCCAACACACACCAAGTGGGTCCCAGAAGTGGATTTCTGCACCAATTATCTTAGTTTACTCATTTTCTGTAAACCTAGGTTACTAGTTTAGTATTTATGACATTTTTAGATCTGAATTATATACTCTTTGACGGCATGAGTCTCTAAACTCCATTGTTGGGGCTGAGGAGCTCTGCAGCGTCTCGATGAATTAATGCAATTATTTCTGTTTCCCATTCAAACATGCTTGTTCCTATCTAAGATGTTCATTCGCGCCTCACTATGAAGAAGGTGATGATCCGTGACACTCATCACCTTCCTCAATCCATGAACGTGTGTCTGACAACCACCTCCGTTCTACATTAGATTGAATGAATATCTCTTATATTCCTTAATCAGAATCTTCCTGGTATAAGCTAGAATTGATGGCGGCATTCATGAGAATCCGGAAAGTCTAAACCTTGTCTGTGGTATTCCGAGTAGGATTCAAGGATTGAATGGCTATGACGAGCTTTAAACTCGCGAGTGTTGGGCGTAGTGACAGACGCAAAAGGATCAATGGATCTTATTCCGACATGATCAAGAACCAACAGATGATTAGTCATGCTGTGACAGAGCATTTGGACCATTTTCACTGAGAGGATGGGAAGTAGCCATTGACAACGGTGACACCTTACATGCAGCTTGCCATGGAAGGGACTTTGCACTTTTGAAAGTGAGGAAGCACTATGTTACAGGAATTCAGAAGATAAAGCATCTCCAAAACTCCAACATATTCTCCATTATGGCATAATAAGTATTTCGAATTTTTCAACATTAATTACAATTTTTATTCCAATTTCGTATTACTTAATACATGTCCCCTTGTTCATTTGCAAGTCAACTGATAATCACAATTGGTATCCTGACTAAGAATAATAAGATAACCATAGCTTGCTTCAAACCAACAATCTCCGTGGAATTCGACCCTTACTCACATAAGGTATTGCTTGGACGACCCAGTGCACTTGCTGGTTAGTTGTGCGGAATTACATAGTATGAAGTAATTTTCGTGCACCAAGTTTTTGGCGCCATTACCGGGGATTGTTCAAGTTTGAACAACTAAAGGTTTATTTTGTTGCACAGATTAGGAATAATTTATTTTTGTTGCTATAGAGTCATCAAATCTGAGTCCTTTATTTTCTTTTCAAAATTTTTTTCAAAAATATTATTTTTTCTTATTAAATTTTTAATTTTTCTGTGAGTTTAGTGTCATGTTTTAAGTTTGGTATCAATTGCATATTTTATATTTTTCTTTAAAGTTTTGAATTTGTGTTCTTTGTTTTTCCTGGATCTTCAAGTTGTTCTTGCTTATTTTTCTTGTTTGATCTTTAGTTTTTCTTGTTCTGTGTCTTTTCTTGTGCTTTTTCAAAACATTAGTTTTCGAAAAAAATTTATTTTTAGTTATTAAAAATACTTCTTTAAAACAAGTGTTACCTTTACAGCTCAATTGGCTAGAGCGTTGGTTTATATTCTTGGTAATTGGGTACCTTCTTTTTAAAATGTTTTTCAAAAATAATTTTTCTTTGATTGAATCTTGTGCCAAACTTTAAGTTTGGTGTTTTCTTGTTAATCTTTCTTTAATTTTTGAAATCTTTATTGTGGTTTTCTAAAAATTTTAAGTTTGGTGTTCTTTCTTTTGTTCTTGTTGTTCTTGTGATTCTTCAAGGTGTTCTTGAGTCTTCCTTATGTTTTGATCTTAAAATTTTTAAGTTTGGTGTTCCTTGGTGTTTTCCCTCCAAAATTTTCGAAAACAAGGAGCATTAGATCTAAAAATTTTAAGTCTTGTGTCTTTTGTGTGTTTTTCTCTTTCATCATAAAAATTCAAAATTCAAAAAAAAAATATTTAAATCCACATTACCTCCTTTACTCCAACATAGACCTAAGTGGAATTGAACAGTCCAGAAGGACTCTGGGGTCATATGCTAACCCCACTACTGCTTTATATGGGAGTAGTATATGTATACCCTCCATTGGAGTTAGTAGTTTTGAGTTGAATCCTCAGCTCATTATCATGATGTAGCAAAGTTGCCAGTATTTCGGTCTTCCACAAGAAGAACCTACAGAGTTTCTGGCACAGTTTTTATAAATTGCTGACACAGTACATGATAAGAAAGTAGATCAGGATGTCTACAGATTGTTACTGGTTGCATTTGCTGTAAAAGACCACGCTAAGAGGTGGTTAAATAACCAACCTAAGGACAGCATAAAGACATGGAAACAGCTGTCAGAAAAATTCCCGAATCACTATTTTTCTCCAAAGCGGATAACACAGCTAAGGCTGAGCATCCAAGGCTTCAAACAAGGAGATAATGAATTTCTTTATGATGCTTGGGAGAGATACAGAGAGATGCTAAGAAAATGCCCCTCTGAAATGTTTTCAGAGTGGGTGCAGTTAGACATCTTCTACCATGGGCTTACAGAAAGAGCTCAGATTTCTCTAGATCACTCAGCTGGTGGATCTATACACATGAGAAAGACAATAGAAGAAGCTCAAGAGCTTATTGATACAGTTGCCAAAAATCAGCATCTGTACCTAAACAGTGAATCCTCCATCAACGAAGAGGCTAAAACAGTAACTGCTGAACTCAGTCCTGCAGATCAAGCTACTGAATTCAATCAGCAATTAGATTTTCTAACAAAACAGTTAGCCGAATTCAAGGAGATATTATAAGAAACAAGAATGGCTAATATGAATATGGAAGTACAGTTGAAGCAAACGGAACAGCAGTTATCAAAACAAATAACAGAATAGTGCCAAGCAATTCAATTAATAAGTGGAAAAACATTAAATACCTCACTTCAAGGTAGCAAGAAGCCAAGAAATGAGCAAACTACCCAAAATCCATCCGAGGACAGTAAGAGCCCAGAGAGGAATAATTCTGGTGCTCAACCACCAAAAAATGGGTGGAAAACTGGCGCTGAACGCCCAAACCATGCTCAGTCCTGGTGTTCAATGCCAGAAACAAGCAAGGATTTGGCGTTGAACGCCCAAAGGGAGCACAGTTCTGGCGTTCAGACGCCAGAAACAAGTAAGGAGTTGGCGTCTAACGCCACTCCAGCTTCCACCCCTGGCATTCAAATGCCAGTGGGGAATCAGACACATACAAATGCTGATAATAACCCATCTAAAAAGGCTTCTCAACCCACATCTGTAGGCAATAAACCTGCAGCAACTAAGGTTGAGGAATACAAAGCCAAAATACCTTATCCTCAGAAACTCTGCCAAGCGGAACAGGATAAGCAATTTGCTTGCTTTGTAGACTATCTCAGGACTCTTGAAATAAATATTTCGTTTGCAGAGGCACTTGAGCAAATACCCTCTTATACTAAGTTCATGAAAGAGATCTTAAGTCATAAGAAGGATTGGAGGGAAACTGAAAAAGTTTACCTCACTGAAGAATTCAGTGCAGTCATTCTGAAAAGCTTACCTGAGAAGCTTAAAAATCCCAGAAGCTTTATGATACCATGCACATTAGAGGGTACTTGTACCAAGCAAGCTCTATATGATCTTGGGGCAAGTATCAACCTGATACCTGCATCTACTATCAAAAAGCTTGGTTTGACTGAAGAGGTCAAACCAACCCGGATATGTCTCCAACTTGCTGATGGCTCCATTAAATACCCATTAGGCGTGATTGAAGATATGATTGTCAAGGTTGGGCCATTTGCCTTTCCTACTGACTTTGTGGTGCTGAAAATGGAGGAGTCCAAGAGTGCAACTCTCATTCTAGGAAGACCTTTCCTAGCAACTGGCCGAACCCTCATTGACGTCCAAAAAGGGGAAGTAACCCTGAGAGTCAATGAAGATGAGTTCATAATTCAAGTGCTAAGGACACACAAGACAGCCCTTGGGTGGTCCATTAGTGATCTTAAGGGCATTAGCCCAGCCAGATGCATGCACAAAATCCTATTGGAGGGTGACACTAAGCCAGTGGTTCAACCACAGAGGCGGCTAAATTCAGCCATGAAGGATGTGGTGCAGAAGGAGGTCACTAAATTACTAGAGGCTGGGATTATTTATCCTATTTCTGATAGCCCCTGGGTAAGCCCTGTCCAAGTCATCCCTAAGAAGGGTGGCATGACAGTGGTTCATAATGAAAAAAATGAACTGGTTCCTACAAGAACAGTTACAGGGTGGCGTATGTGTATTGATTATAGAAGGCTCAATACAGCTACCAGAAAGGATCATTTTTCTTTACCCTTCATAGACCAAATGCTAGAAAGACTAGAAGGTCATGAATACTACTGCTTCCTGGATGGATATTCTGGTTATAATCAAATTGCAGTAGATCCCCCATGATCAAGAAAAAATAGCATTCACATGTCCATCTGGAGTATTTGCATACAGAAGGATGCCATTTGGTCTGTGCAATGCACCTGCAACCTTTCAAAGGTGCATGCTCTCAATTTTCTCTGATATGGTGAAAAAATTTCTAAAAGTCTTCATGGATGACTTTTCAGTATTTGGAGACTCATTCAGCTCCTGTCTTGACCATTTAGCACTTGTTCTAAAGAGGTGCCAAGAAACTAACCTGGTTTTAAACTGGGAGAAATGTCACTTTATGGTGACTAAAGGAATTGTCCTTGGACACAAAATTTCGAACAAGGGAATAGAAGTGGATCAAGCTAAGGTAGATGTAATTGAAAAATTACCACCACCTGCCAATGTTAAGGCAATCAGAAGCTTTCTGGGGCATGCAGGATTTTATAGGGGGTTTATAAAGGATTTTTCAAAAATCGCCAAACCTCTGAGTAATCTGCTAGCTGCTGACATGCCATTTATCTTTGATAAAGAGTGTCTATAGGCATTTGAAACTATGAAAGCTAAGCTGGTCACAACACCAGTCATCTCAGCACCAGACTGGACATTACCATTTGAATTAATGTGTAATGCCAGTGATCATGCCATTGGTGCAGTATTGGGACAAAGGCATGACAAACTTCTGCACGTCATTTATTATGCTAGTCGTGTTCTAAATGACGCACAGAAGAACTACACAATCACAGAAAAGAGCTACTTGCAGTGGTTTACGCCATTGACAAGTTCAGATCTTATTTAGTAGGATTAAAAGTGATTGTGTACACTGACCATGCTGCTCTTAAATATCTACTCACAAAGCAGGATTCAAAACCCAGACTCATAAGATGGGTGTTGCTTCTGCAAGAGTTTGATATAGAAATAAGAGACAGAAAAGGGACAGAGAATCAAGTAGTAGATCACCTGTCCCGAATAGAACCAGTAAAAGGGGCGTCCCTCCCTCTTACTGAGATCTCTGAAAACTTTCCGGATGAGCAACTCTTTGCCATCCAAGAGGTGCCATGGTTTGCAGACATTGCAAACTACAAGGCAGTAAGATTCATACCCAAAGAGTACAGTAGGCAGCAAACAAAGAAATTGATCACGGATGCAAAGTACTATCTTTGGGATGAACCATATCTCTTAAAGAGATGTGCAGACGGAGTAATCCGTAGACGTGTGCCTAAAGAAGAAGCGCAAAAGATTAATCGATAGATGTGTCCCTAAAGAAGAAGCACAGAAGATCCTCTGGCACTGCCATGGATCATAGTATGGAGGACATTTTGGAAGTGAGCGAACAACCACAAGAGTCCTCCAATGCGGCTTCTACTGGCCTACTCTCTATAAAGACTCCCGAGTGTTTGCACTTAACTGTGACAGTTGCCAAATATCTGGCAATCTGCCTCACAGTTATGCATGCCTCAACAAGGGATCTTGGAGATTGAGTTGTTTGATGTATGTGGTATTGACTTCATGGGGCCTTTCCCACCATCATACTCAAACACTTATATTCTGGTGGCAGTGGATTATGTATCCAAATGGGTGGAAGCTATTGCAACACCCACTAATGACACTAAGACAGTGCTAAAATTCCTCCAGAAACACATCTTCAGCAGATTTGGTACCCCTAGAGTATTAATCAGTGATGGGGGCACTTATTTCTGTAATAAACAGCGTTACTCTGCTTTGGTTTGTTATGGAGTTAGCCACAGGGTAGCCACTCCATATCATCCACAAACAAATGGGCAAGCTGAAGTCTCTAATAGAGAACTTAAAATAATCCTAGAACAGACTGTAATTAACCGTAGAAGGGATTGGGCAAGAAGCTTGGATGATGCTCTGTGGGCATACAGAACAGCATTCAAGACTCCCATAGGAACTTCTCTATACCAGCTTGTGTATGTAAAATCCTGTCACTTGCCAGTGGAACTGGAACATAAGGCCTACTGGGCAACCAGGTTCCTAAACCTTGATGCCAAGTTAGCTGGAGAAAAACGTTTGCTCCAGTTAAATGAGCTAGAGGAATTTAGACTTAATGCTTTCGAAAATGCAAAAATTTACAAGGAGAAAGCAAAAAGATGGCATGATAAGAAACTGTCATCCAGAGTCTTTGAGCCAGGGCAGAAAGTTCTACTATTTAATTCTAGGCTCAGATTATTCCCCGGGAAATTAAAATCCCGGTGGAGAGGACCATATGTGATTACAAGTGTGTCACCATATGGATACGTAGAGCTTCAGGATAATGATTCCAACAAAAAGTTCATTGTTAATGGACAGAGAGTCAAACATTATCTTGAAAGCAATTTTGAGCAAGAATGCTCAAAACTGAGACAAAACTAATAAAAATATACTAAAAACTAACTAGATCATACTAAAAACATACTAAAAACAATGCCAAAAAGCGTACAAATTATCCGCTCATCAGCAACCCAGCCATGTACAAAGTTTATTTGTTAATTAATTGATATTTACAGTTATATGTCAATTAACTTCAAGGTAAAATAGCAATTGCTTGAGTTCACAGAGTTATAGAAGGATTCAAAGGATAAAAACAGCAAAAATAAGCTCACTGGTATGAAAACACCAGTAAGAGCTATTTTGGGCGTTGAACGCCAGAAAGAAGCACCTTCTGGGCGTTGAACGCCAGAAAGAAGCACCTTCTGGGCATTCAACGCCAGATTTACAGCGTCCTGGGCATTCAGAAAAATGCCCAGTGACAAAGGAGTTCCTGGTGTTCAACGCCAGAAAGAAACAACAGCTGGGCGTTGAATGCCCAGGAGAAGCTGCACATGGGCGTTAAACGCCCAAAACATGCAGCATTTGAGCGTTTAACGCCAGGATGGTGGGGAGGAGGTAAATTCGTTTTTACTTCACATTTTTTTATTTTCTACATTTCAATTCATGATTTCTTGCATAAACATGTTACAAATTCTCATCCTTTAATTCCAAAAATTTTAATCCTAGTTTCTAAAAATCCTTTTTCGAAAATATTAAATGTATCTTAATCCATAAACACAAATCTTTTTCCAATCTAATCCAACTCTTTTTCGAATTTTTCAAAACTCAATTATCTTGTAAAATCTTTTTCAAAATAAAAATATTCAGATTTATCTTTTTCAAATATCATTCACAACTTTTTAATTTTAAATTATATATTTTTCTTATCATATTTATCTTTTATAAATCATATCTTCTATCTTATCTGTCTTCAATATTTTCAAAAACCCACCCCCTCCCTTTAAATCCACATTCGGCCTCCCTCCTCTCATCCACCATTCGACACTAGCTCTCCTTTTATCCCTCTCCTTTCTTTTCTTTTGCTTGAGGACAAGCAAACCTCTAAGTTTGGTGTGTTTATCCGTGATCACTAAACCATACCCACTAAGATCATGGTTCCGAAAGAAAAACAACCCACTCCAAGAGGCAAGAAAGAGAGTATTCCAAAACCACTTTGGAATCAACGAAAGTTCTTAACCAAAGAACATTCAGACCATTACTACAAAATAATGGGTCTAAGATCAGTGATTCCGGAAGTCAAATTCGATCTGAAAGAAGATGAATATCCGGAGATCCATGAGCAAATTCAAAATAGGAACTGGGAAATCCTAGCTAATCCTGAAATAAAAGTGGGAAGGAATATGGTTCAGGAGTTCTACACTAATCTGTGGCAAACAGACAGGCAGAGAATATCTGGAACTACCCTCTATGACTATCGGATCTTGGTCAGAGGAAAGATTGTTCACATCCACCCTGACAAAATCAGGGAGATCTTTAAGCTGCCTCAGCTGAAAGATGATCCAGATTCCTTTAATAGGAGAATGATGAGAACAAACAAGGGCCTAGATATGATTCTAGAGGATATATGCATCCCTGGAGCCAAGTGGACCACCAGCACCACGGGTGTCCCAAATCAACTCAAGAGAGAAGATCTCAAACCAGTAGCTAGAGGCTGGCTGGAATTTATTGGGCGTTCTATATTTTCCACTAGCAACTGTTCTGAAGTCACAGTTAAAAGAGCAGTGATGATTCACTGCATTATGTTGGAAAAAGAAGTAGAAGTTCATCAGTTAATTTCGTGTGAACTTTACATAATAGCAAACAAGAAATCCAAAGACGCCAAATTGGCTTATCCAAGCCTAATCTCTATGCTATGTAAAGATGCTGGAGTAAAGATGGGAATAACTGAATACATCTCAGTTGAGCGGCCAATCACCAAAATATCAATGGAAAAACAACAAGTGCAGGATGACCCCATCAAAAGGAGAGCACAGGAATTTCTCCCAGAAATCCCTCAATTTGAATACTGGGATCATCTTGAAGCATCTATCACTAAGTTGCAAGAAGCTATGGACCAAATAAAGGAAGAACAGAATAATCAAAATAGCATGCTTTGTAAATTGCTTAGGGAACAAGAAGAGCAAGGGCGTGACTTAAAGGAACTGAAGCGTCAAAAATTATCTCTTGAAGGACCAAGCACCCCACAGACTAGAGGAACATCCACTTCCCAAAATAAAGGTTGTTGAGTTTTAATTTTTGCTTTAACTCTGTGATAGTTGTTATTATAGGAATTTACCTTAGAAGTTATATATAAGTAGTAGTAATTAGTATATCTATTTTGATTTTATTTTCAATTAAATTATAATTTATTTTTCTCAGCATCATCAAACATGAATTAAATAGTAGATTTTTAAAATAAAGAGGCAATTTATATTTTTCGAGTATTTAATAAGGAAAATTCTAATTAATTATATGTGGTGGCAATACTTTCTGTCTTCTGAATGAATGCTTGAACAGTGCATATTTTTTTATCTTGAATTTTATGAATGTTAAAATTGTTGGCTCCTAAAAGAATGATGAACAAGAGAAATATTATTGCTGATCTGAAAAATCATGAAATTGATTCTTGAAACAAGAAAAAGCAGTGAAAAAAATTACAAGGAATCATTGGATAAAGAAAAAGAAAAAGCCAATAGCCCTTAAAACCAAAAGGCAAGGGTAAAAAGGATCCAAGACTTTGAGCATCAATGGATAGGAGGGCCTAAGGAAATGAACCCAGGCCTAAGCGGCTAAATCAAGCTGTCCCTAACCATGTGCTTGTGGCATGCAGGTCCAAGTGAAAAACTTGAGACTCTGGACACCACTGACTGGGGACTCTAGCAAAGCTGAGTCATAATCTGAAAAGGTTCACCCAGTTATGTGTCTGTGGCATTTATGTATCCGGTGGTAATACTAGAAAATAAAGTGCTTAGGGCCACGGCCAAGGCTCATAAAGTAGCTGTGTTCAAGAATCAACATACTAAACTAGGAGAATCAATAGTACTATCTGAATTCTGAGTTCCTATGGATGCCAATCATTCTGAAATTCAAAGGATAAAGTGAGATGCAAAAACTGTTCAGAAGCAAAAAGCTACTAGCCCCGCTCATCTAATTAGAATCTGAGCTTCACTTGAAACTCTGAGATACGATTGTTTCTTAATTTCTTTTTATCCTATTATATTTATCTAGTTGCTTGAGGACAAGCAACAGTTTAAGTTTGGTGTTGTGATGAGCGGATATTTTATACGCTTTTTGGGGGTAATTTCATGTAGATTTTAGTATGTTTTAGTTAGTTTTAATAGATTTTTATTAGTTTTTAGGCAAAAATCATATTTCTGGACTTTACTATGAGTTTGTGTATTTTTCTGTGATTTCAGGTATTTTTCTGGCTGAAATTGAGGGAGCTGAGCAAAAATCTGATTTAGGCTAAAAAAGGATTGTTGATACTGTTGGATTCTGACCTCTCTATACTCGGAATGGATTTTTTGGAGCTACAAGAGTCCAAGTCGTGTGCTCTTAATTGGTATGGAAAGTAAACATCTAGGGCTTTCCAGAAATATATAATAGTCCATATTTTGCATGAAGATAGATGACGTAAACTTGCCTTCAACGCCAGTTCCATGTTACAGTCTGGCATTCAGCGCTAGAAACAGGTTGCAAGTTGGAGTTCAACGCCAGAAACAGGTTACAACCTGGCGTTCAACTCCAGAAACAGCCCAGGCACGTGAGAAGCTTAAGTCTCAGCCCCAGCACACACCAAGTGGGTCCCAGAAGTGGATTTCTGCACCAATTATCTTAGTTTACTCATTTTCTGTAAACCTATGTTACTAGTTTAGTATTTAAACAACTTTTAGAGACTTATTTTGTATCTCATGACATTTTTAGATCTGAATTATATACTCTTTGACGGCATGAGTCTCTAAACTCCATTGTTGGGGGTGAGGAGCTCTGCAGCGTCTCGATGAATTAATGTAATTATTTCTGTTTCCCATTCAAACATGCTTGTTCCTATCTAAGATGTTCATTCGTGCCTCACTATGAAGAAGGTGATGATGTGTGACACTCATCACCTTTCTCAATCCATGAACGTTATCTGACAACCACCTCCGTTCTACATTAGATTGAATGAATATCTCTTAGATTCCTTAATCAGAATCTTCGTGGTATAAGCTAGAATTGATGGCGGCATTCATGAGAATCCGGAAAGTCTAAACCTTGTGTGTGGTATTCTGAGTAGGATTCAAGGATTGAATGGCTGTGACGAGCTTCAAACTCGCGAGTGTTGGGCGTAGTGACAGACGCAAAAGGATCAATGAATCTTATTCCGACATGATCGAGAACCAACAGATGATTAGCCGTGTTGTGACAGAGCATTTGGACCATTTTCACTGAGAGGATGGGAAGTAGCCATTGACAACGGTGACACCCTACATGTAGCTTGCCATGGAAGGGACTTTGCACTTTTGAAAGTGCGGAAGAACTATGTTACAGGAATTCAGAAGACAAAGTATCTCCAAAACTCCAACATATTCTCCATTATTGCATAATAAGTATTTCGAATTTTTCAACATTAATTACAATTTTTATTCCAATTTCGTATTACTTAATACATGTCCCCTTGTTCATTTGCAAGTCAACTGATAATCACAATTGGTATCCTGACTAAGAATAATAAGATAACCATACCTTGCTTCAAACCAACAATCTCCGTGGGATTCAACCCTTACTCACGTAAGGTATTACTTGGACGACCCAGTGCACTTGCTGGTTAGTTGTGCAGAATTACATAGTGTGAAGTAATTTTCATGCACCACATCCTCATCAAGATCATCAGCAGCCATACCTTCTGTTGTTGCTACTGCACCTTGATGCTGACTACCACTACCTGGTGCAGCTCTTCCGCTAGCCATAGCTTCTTTCTTCTTGTCACATCCTCTGCTTTTATGACCAGTCTGAGACCACATCAGCAATAATTGCAATTTTAAGTTTTTTATAAGACACTCAATATGCACAAGTAAACGAAGGAGATATTGAATGTTAAGTTATACCTTCAGACAATATTTATTTTTAATGGGGCCATATCTCCTCTTTGCTCTATAGGGATCAGGATTTTCTCTAGGACCATTTCTACGACTGTCTCTCTTTTTAGTAGGTCTCCCAATAGGTTTTCTATACACAGGAGGCAACAATGGATAGTGATTTCCCTTCTCCCAGTATTCCTGGCTTGGGACAGGTTGAATTGTCCACTGATATGCTAGGTTGTATGCTCCTATAGTTAGCCAGTTGTGAGCAAAGTCCTTGGCCCTGCGATTTTGATATGCAATGGCAGCACATGCATGCCTACATGGAAGTCCAGTTAGCTGCCATAACCTACATGAACAGGTCCTTCTCCCCAAGTCTACACTCACTTTCACAGGTAACCTTTGAACCTCATAGACATTTCCTTCTTCATAATCGGATGGAAAGGTCCTCCAATAGTTGCTCTCTTTTTTCTCCCTTTCCAAACGGCTTTGTTGCACAGGGGTTATTCTACCATGATAACCAAAGTTTAATCACAATCATCATCAAGAAGTTCAGAAAACAGCTGCACTTTATTTGAGACAAGCAATAAGAGAAGCTAAACTGCATTCATCAGCCCAATACATCCCTTAATCCTTTCAATTATTGATTTATAGAATAACAATTTGAGATATACATATTATGATGTTTGGTGAGGAATATGTAATAGGCTATGCTTGCTGCCAACCTATGTAAAATAGTGAATGTTTTCAGAAAAATGTCCCCTGAAAACTATAATTATCTTATGGTGGTGGTGGTATTGTTTTCAAAAGTGTAAAATATGAAGAATTTACCAAATTACATTTTGTTAGGTATCTCTTCATTGAGTGACAATAATATATAGATAATTTAGGACCATCGTTAAGAGATATACTGTGTATCATTGATGGCCAAGCACGAGAAAATTTTATAAATTGGTGACTTGAATCACTCTTTCATTCAATACACCTACTATTGTATATGCTCATTTATGTTCAAGAACACATGAGTAAGCAACTCAGCAATTCATTAAACAAAACATGGTATGCAATGCTACAAATTTCACAAAAAATATGATTATGAGCTAAAATCTGCACATATTAACTAGACAAATTCACCAATTTGGTGTTCAACAAGGACATTCAACTAGCGCATAACAAAGTTTAATCACAATCATCATCAAGAAGTTTAGAAAACTGCATATTTATGAATTAAAATGCCTAATGAAAACAAAACTTAAGCCCTATGCTGATCAGATATAAGGTTTAAATAAAAAACTCCATTCAGGCGATATATCGAGCATGTGGTGTGCAGCAAATTCAGACAGTATGTTAAGTTCGATGTAGGCATCAAACAACCTAGAAAATTCAGCCACAGCAAACACATTCACTCCAAAATACAGAAATCATGTAACTTAACCTAACCATATCACTAAAACAGAATGAAAAAGAAATAAAAATAAAGAAAAGAAACACATGGAAGCAGGGGAAGGGAATGGAACCTGCGTTGATGAGAGGGAAGGACAAAGAAAGTGGGCGAGGCAGAGGAGTGGCGGTCGTAGCGGCACAAAAGTTCGCCGCCATTGGTTCCTTGCCGGACTGGAAGATGCAAAGTAGGGGCTGTTTGCGCAGAGGCAGGGTGACTTCGCGCAAAGGAGGGAAAAAATAGGGAAATGGAGAAGAAAATGGAAGAAGGCGGTGGTGTTTCGGGCAGACGGAGGCGGTTGGGCAGATTGGTTGGTGGTGTAGGGTTCAGTACGTGGTTCACGTCTCTCTCTGCTAGGGCATGCAGAAAGGTGGTGAGGAAGAAGATGGAATGGCGCAAATTGCCTCTAACATTTCTCTCTCTCTCTCTCTTCTATATCCACTTGGAAGGTTCTTAAAAAAATAAAAAAAATCAAAATCCAGGTAAGCACTTAACGTGCCATGATGGCCTTTAAGTTAACGAAGCTAATGTTTTAATGACGTTCGGGTACTATCGACAGACGGATCCAGTCTTTCATGGGTATAAAGTCACGTTTCTTCTTCTATGGGTACTTTTGTCAGCGTTCGCAAAGTTTATGGGTACAAATGGTAGTTTTTTCCATGTTATAAAACATCATTTATATGTAGTATTGGTCGAAGAAATCATTGTTAGTCCGCATAAACCTCATGCTAGTGGGAGAGGGAGCCCGGGACATCTAAGTGGTGGTGGATTGTTGATTCACGACTCTCGCAAGCTATCATTGCCGACCATGAATGGAGATGGAAGGGCATCAATGCATTGGAGGAGCCACTCTGCATGTACATATGGTTGACCATGCTCTTCATATTAGTCACCTTTGTATTTTATGCGTCGAAACTCTTGCTCTTGACGGTATTGTTCCTCTAGTTCTGCATACCTCTTCATCATCTGCTCCTCTTACTTCTCTATATAAGATTGGATTTAGCTAAAATCTTGTCTGATCCGCATAAAAAATATCGAATTTGATATACATGTTCTTTATATCTAGATTGATTGGATCCAATCTGACAACTTTCAGATGTAATCAGATTAGAAATGTGAATATGATAATATTTTCAAAATCTTTTTAAAAACGATTTCTAGTATTTCTTCACGAAAATAGTCTTTTTTTTCTATTTTATCAGTCTACTTTATTTCAAAAATATTATTCAATAATTTTTTAATATTAAAAATAAAACAACCAATAAAAAAAGACAACCTACTAATAATAACAATAATAATAATAATAATAATAATATTGTNNAACTAGATATCTTTTAAATTAATCTTTTACTCAACTTTTTTATTATATTAATTAAAAAAAACTAAAACAAACACATCTAAATAGGTTTATTTTTTTAATTTAAATACCAATCTACAAAAAAGAATTAAAATTCAAAATTTTAAATTTAATTCTTATAAACACTAACATCTCCCAAATAAAACTATAAATATTCTAAATCAGATTTTCACTAGTAAAACCTTTTTTTCGCAAAATCCAGAGTTACAGCGCCTCTCCCTCCTCATCTGTTTTCGCGTTCGTCTTCTCCAGCGCCGTGCACCTTCCCCGCGATGATCTCCTCCTTCGGCGACGCGCTCCTCCCCAACGATGTGCACCTCCCTGTGCCCGCGCACCCCCTGCTTCTTCTGTCGATGTGCGTCTCCCCTATCCCTAGTCTCCTTCCCTAAGTCGCGCTTCTTCTCCGTTTCTAGTATTTCTATTTGCACAATTCTGTATGATTTGAGGGTTTGTAATATGAATGTAATTTGAATGTACCTAATTTCATATGCGTTTATGTTTTCTAATTAATTATGGATGTGTGTGAGTTTTTGAATATTTTTGTTTAAGATTTATGTGATCAAATGATGAGTTTTGGATTTGTTTTGAAAGATGAGCACATTTATGATTCTACATCAAACATCTAATATTTACTACTTTGTTGATTTCGAGTTTGAAATATTAATATAATTTGGATGTGCCAATATTTAATTTTAGATGTGTTTATATTGTTTATGTTAATATTGGATGAGTTTGTGTTTTTGGCGTGTCATTTCTAATTTTCGAGAAATTATATGAGAGTATTCTTATTCTTGAAAGTGTTCATTAGTTTATAAATTTTGTTAGTGAGGTTTGTGTTTGAAAAAAAAAAAGCTTGAGTGAGTCAAAAGAATTTATTGTGAGTAAAAAAAATTACAACAATGCTAGGGAACCAACTCTATATAAGCCAAGAATCAGCCAACTGTAGTTGGGCTTGGAACCGGAAGCCTAATTGGCTTCAGCATCCAAAAAATTAACCCAGGATAACCCAGAATAACCCTCCTCAAAAACCCTACTTTCACCGTTTTACCAGAAATTTGAAAAACATCTTCACACGCGCCACGCATCTGCGAACATCGTGGAACCCTCTTCCCTGTCTTCTCCGGACGCCGCGACGCGGCGCTGAAGCCCCAACCAGCCTCGCGCCTCCACGTCTCCAGGAACGCTGCTGCTGCATGCCGGTTTCACCGGCGCATCTGAAGCCTCCTGTTGCAGCTGCGCCTTCCGCCGGTGTTGCTCCAGTTCTCCAGCCTAGAATCTTCCTTTCATCTCACCCATTGTCAAGTAAGGTAGATGTTTCCTCTTATTTCTTATGCATGTTTTGAAAACAGAATTGGACGGGGTTTTGGTGTAGTGGTTCAGGTGAATTTTAATTGAATGGCTTCTATGTTATATTACTCAGGTAATATAATCTTGGTGCACCACTAGTCCTAGTAAAAAATATCAGCTACATGCTTTCCTGTTATTCAGAGTTTTGATCACAGGTATTTTTTTTATCTCTAATTGAATTTGGGTCTGTTTTGATTAGATGAAACCCCATCGAAAAAAGTTTGATTTTCTAATTAGGATTTATAAGAGGGTTTAGATGAATACTGTTGGATTTTGTAAGTTACCAATAACATAAAATTAGAACTTTGATGATAATCTAAAGAAGCTAATGAGGACCACGTGAATAGTGCTTTTATTTTTGAAGTTGTTACTGTTTGACCCTTTTTGGGTGTATGTTGTTCGTTGCCCAGTAAAACAGTTATTTAAATATCATGCCTTTCTTTATACATGTTTTATTGTTGAAGAGTGTTTCTTCCTTGGTTATTTATGTTCTAGATTTATTTGAACTATATATGTTTCCTCATACCCCATATATTAAAATGTATCATTATAGTTGAACACTGTACATACAAAATTAAATTTTGTGTATATTTCCATGCACCTACTCTAAATAGTGTTCTATTTTCTCCTTTTAACGCATGATATATACATAAATAACATTATACTTCTTATATATTGTATATATGTCTAGCAGTTTAAAAAGCTGATAGATACCATTCAAATGCAAATTTTTCAAAAATACTAAATATTATGAAGCAAGAAAAGTAATGTTCTTAAGTTGATATAATAAAGGCCTAAAAAAAAACAGAGGTAACAATTAATTAAAAAGATAATATAACAAAAAGGTCATGGTTATATTTGGAGCACAGCTATGCCAAAAAAGCATATAAATATATATA
>NC_029773.3:69685330-69693155 GCF_000817695.3 Arachis duranensis | reverse complement strand
GGAATAATACACATTGTTGCTTGCATGTCTTCACTGTTATTTTAGCAGGGTTTTTTTTTTTAATCTTTGGTTTGGTGTGAGCCTAGTAAATCCTGTTTCACTGCAGGTTTATGATTTCATGTTGCGGATTTTGTCAAGTTGATGGTGACAATCAATACAAAACTTCTGCATGGATGGTGCTCATGCTAGGCATTAGAATGTTTCTTTTCTTTATAAATTGGATGGTTCTGAATTTATTTTTTGATCTATCATATTTTAGGCATTTGAACTTGTATATAATTCATTGAGAAGTGAGTGGCTCGTGTTTTGTTAGATACTCCTCAGCAGGTTCCGATTCGTTTACGGTGGCTCCGGTGACTTTAACCTTGATTTTAATTGGATGTTGCTAGTGGTAGGCACTAGGATATTTCTTTTCCTTGTAAATTGGATGGTTTTGAATTTGTTTTTTGATCTATCATATTTTAGGCATTTGAACTTATATATACTTCATTGAGAAGTGAGTGGCTCGTGTTTTGTTAGATACTCCTCAGCAGGTTCCGGTTCATTTACGGTGGCTCCGGTGGCTTTAACTTTGATTTTAATTGGATGTCGCTAGTGGTAGGCACTAGGATGTTTCTTTTCCTTGTAAATTAGATGGTTTTGAATCTGTTTTCTCCTCTATCATATCTTAGACATTTGAATAAGAAGCCTTCACAACACACATTTTAATAAAAATTCTATTAGAAATCAATGAATCATTAACAACATGTAATTGATTGCATGAATTGTGACATAGACGGACAACACAGTGAGATTGATATGGATTTTGGACTATTCGCACATGTAGGAGCAATATAAACTACCTATAATTTTGTGTTTGAGAACAAAGATCTTACATGTCTTCCACACAACCCAGTATATTTCTAAATCCACTATCTATGTCTATATCGGAATTTCTTGTATCAATGAGTAAGCATAGCCTTCTCCACAACCCAATATATTCAATTACAATCATACCTTATTAACATGTCAACTAGCAAGGTCAGTGTACACATTTTTCCAAAGAAATAACTTTAAAAAACATCTAAATACCATGGACAAGAAACATTCACATTTCACTTTCTCATAAAACCTCATGCAATTAAAGACTAACCTATACACCATACAACATACCTTGGAACCCTCTTGATTAACTTCATCATCAGTCAATTCATCATTGCCTTCATTAGCATTGATCACTGTGCTATTCGGTTCGCCTCCCGAATTTGAAAGCTCCATGGAGAATTTTTTTACCGGAATCTTTGCACCGCCACGATCACTTCTTTTTCTAGAGGAAAAGTGGTACGCACCGTGGAGAAGCGACTGATGGAGTGACGGTTTAGATCATTTGATGTGGACGTTCGGAAGCAAATGATGATGCTCAGCCTGACAGGTTGCAAGACACCCGGGGACGTGTTGCGCCAATGGCGGCTTCTTAGTGAATGAACAGTGGCCCGCACAGTTGAGGATTGACGACGGCAACAAAGCTTGACTAGTTGGGTGAAAACGGTGGAGGAAGTAGGCGGCAATGCTTTTTGGGGGAGAGAAAAGGATGACAGCGCTAGCATTGAAATATGAAGGAGGATAGTGAGACTGCATGCTCAGCGCATTTGTTCCGTAATTTTCTCCTTCAATAGCGTATCTCCCATTCATGTTTTGAATGTAGTTAACAATAATTTAAAAATATTTTAAATTATAAATTAATAAAACTAATTATAATTAAATTAATTATATTTAATTAAGTTGTTCCATTCTTGGCTGATTAGGAGTTGGTTCCATATACTTTTCCAAAAAGTTATGTGAGTTTTAGTTTCTGTAGAGGAATATTATGTAATTGAAAGATGCTTGAATTATGATGTCTAATTAATTATATATGAGTTTGTATTTCTATACATTTTTGTGTAAGATTTGTGTGATCAAATGATGAGTTTTGGATTTATTTTGAAGACATTATACTTGTTTGTTTTTTTAGATTTATCTTGAGAAACATTTGCAATTCTACATCAAATATCTAATTTTCACTATTCTATAATTTTAAGTTTAAAATATTAATATAATTTAGACGTGTCAATATCTAATTTTGATTGTGTTTATGTTGTTCATGTTAATATTAAATGCGTTTATGTTTTTGGTGTCTCATTTCTAATTTTTCAGAAATTAGATGAGAGTATTCTTATTATTGAAAGTGTTCATTAACTTAAAAATTTTGTTAGTGATGTTTGTGTTGAAAAGAAAAAAGTTTGAGTTAGTCAAAAAATTTATTGTGTGAAAACAACCAATTATATGAGTTTTAGTTGTTGAAGAATATTATGTAATTGAAAGATACTTGAATATTAGGTTGAGAGTTCAACATATTATATGCTGAATTGTATGGCATTTCTAATAGCTAGCTAAATATGGTGAATTTTCAATCTTCCTTATCAACTGTCAATTAGAACTATCATATTATAAATGATGGTGATATTTTTAGACAACGTGATATTTTTAGATAATGCTAAATTTTAGGTAACGAGAGGCCCGTTCACAGAGGCAACATGTCACTACTTTTTTGTCAGGTTCATAAATTCAAACAAATAAATAAATAAATTGCTCATGGTAACATCAAGTATAATCAAATTATACAAAAAAAAAGAAAAATTTTGGTAACTAATTGAACACCATAATAGCCAACGTACCACTTAACAATTTTTCGGAGACCCGCGGCAAGGTTGGTGGTGCGCAAAATCTTGATTAGCTAAGCTTACATTACCGTGCATGAACGGAATGTTGGGTACGAGAGTTTACCTGCGTTGCAACAATAGTCAAACCCCAAATTAAAAATCCTAAAATCGGAATCCTAACCTTCTCAAATTTTAGAACCAAATGAAGGTAAATACATACCTTATCGATGATGGTGAGTGAAGGGAGGACGATGCTAAATGCAGAGTCTTTTTTATGTGAGCACGCAACGAAGAGGAACAATGGTTCTTGAGTGGTTAGTGTAAACACTCGGTAATTAGTAAATAATTAGCTACCAAATTAATTATTATTTAAAGGAATTAGAAAAATTAAATTTGATAAGTTAGAAGAGTAAAAAATAATTAAAATTCGAATTTTATACTAATTTTAAAGGTTTTAGCTCAAATTGAACCAACGAGCTAAATTGAGTGAACCAGACCCATGTGGGCCCAAGTTCACTCACCTAACCCCATATATACAAGCTTAGCATCAAGCTTTCTTCCTCATTCTTGCTTCAGCCCATGGAGAAGAGAGGGAAGGAAAACAAAACTCCAAAATCCTTATTCTTGATTTCAATTTTACATAACATTCAATCTGGAGATCTGATTGACGAGTCATCAGCGACCACGCGTTCGTCTCGGAGTTCTTTACAAAACTCACCAAACAATTTGGTAAGGAATTTGAGATTTCATGTCCAATTCTTCCGCTCTTTAATTTGTGATTTTGGGTTTTTGAATGTTGAGGGATTTGGTGTTTTGATGACTTAGGTGAACTCTAGCGGCGGGTAATTACCGGTTTTGTCCATTTGACTCGTAGGTAACGGTAAAGGAACCCTAACCTTTGTGATAAATTGGTGGTTTAGTGAGCTCTATGTTGATTATGTAATATTGTATGAATAAGATTGTGTATCTTGTTGAATTGGTGTTCAATTGGAGGGTTGAGACAAAATTCTAGTGGTTAAATTTGTGAAATTGGCATATGGAAGCTTGAAGCTTGTGAAAGGAGAGGCTTTTGAAGTATTCCACGCTTAGGGAGGAATCGACCAAGGTATGATTTTGGTTTTTCGTAGTTAATGTTTAATGTCACATGAAAACTTAGGCTAGTGGCTATAGGATAGGTTGAATTATAGAAGCTTGTTAAGGTTTAGTAAGTTTGGTGTAAATGTTGAGTTATTATGAAAATGTATTGATTTTTTATGATTGTGATGATTGATGATGATAATGGATTGTGATGATAATAGATTGATGTTGATGAATTGTGTTGTTTGATTTTGAATTGTTTGGTTTGTTGAGGAAGAGAAAGAATGAATATATCTGGAATTGCTTTGTATATAAATTATATATGTTGATGATTTGATGATTATGGAGTGATGATAATTGTTGATGTTGGTGATGATTTATGATAATTAGGAATGTGGAATGTGAATTGAGTTGAGAAATTCGGTGTGGAATGATTGAGGAAGGATGGAGAGGTAATTGGTAGTGATTTTTTTATTGTGATTGAAGTGATATGAATTAAGGATTTTGGAAAACTAGTGTTTGGAAACTTTTGGTAAAGACTGATTTTTGACCAATTTCGGTGGGTCATAACACGACTTTCGGACTCCTGAATTTTGTGAAACTTATTTCAAATGGAAATTGGGTCCGTGAAGTTTATGTCGTTTGAAGAATGGATGAAAAATAAGTTAAAACAAAAAGTTATGTGCGATTGAAGTTTGGTGCAAAAATCTGGTTTTCTGCAAACTTAGCAGCTTTTGAGGAAAAAGGGGTGGTCACGTATGCAAACGTGCACGCGACGCGGGATTTAGGCTCTGCCCAGGCGTTCCGTATATGTGGACCTGCAAATTTGGACGCTCGCGTACCTGAGCAACATGTGTAATGCGAAAATCCCCCGCTGTTTTGAAATCTCGCGTACGTGAACATAATCCCACGTACACGAAACCTTTGTTTTGCCCAAATGTGATATTTTTGAATGTTAAATCATTCTACTAGCTTTTCAAACCTCGGTAACTAATATTTAAGGCCCGAAGGTTAGTTTTTAGATTATGGAAGAAGAGTGAAATTATTGAGTAACTTAAATTGATGTGGAAAGGGGTCTATGAAGAGAAGACATCAATTAATGGGGTGCGAAAATATCGAATGTAGTATAAGATTGAATCTGATTGAGAAAGAGATCCCGGGTAAGAGGCAGTGGCGATGTCCACTTGCTTTGGGTAAGAGATGAGGATAATGTTTATGATTGAAAAGTGTGACCGAGACTATATCCGAAGAGTGTGTTGGGCACTATATCCCTGATAGATGGTGATTGTGACTATGATGAGGTGGATTGCGGAATGATTATATTAAGTTGCGATTCTACTTGTGTGTTTGGTTGTGTATATTCTGTTCTACTTTTGTTGCATCATTTCTCTCTGTTTGTAAAGTGTGTCGGGCACTATATCCCAAGAGTGTGGCGGGCGCTATATCCCAAGTGTATGGGAGAATTTTATCCTAGGAAGTGAATCGGGCACTATATCCCATGGGTGTGATGAGAACTATATCCCAAGAGCATGGCGGGCGCTATACCCTAAGAGTGTGGAAATACTTTATTCCGAAAAATGTGATGGGCACTATATCTCATGAGTGTGGCGGGCACTATATCCTAAGAGTGTGACAGGCACTATAAGGGGTGTTCGCAGTGCGGTTTGGTTCAATTTTTGAGAGAAAAGTCATCCGATCCAATCATTTAATTAAACTGCGGTTCGGTTTGGTTTGGTTTTTTTATTGAAGTCATCCGAACCAAACCAAACCAATTAAAATCAGTTTGGTTTAGTTCGGTTTGTTCGGTTTTTTTAATCAATTTTAAAAAAAAAATACTACCATACTATTTCAGAAAGTCATAACATTGAAATCGACAAACACAAATATACAATAGCTGACAAAGTCTTGATCCAATAAAATTTAATGACAAAAAGAATTTAAATACGACAACTAAGAAGTTTAAAAGTTCAATAGTAACACAACTGATCTAAAGTTAACCTTTCAAGCCTATCATGTTATCATCATGCTTTACTGCTTAAACAAGACAAGACAATAACTTCAGTTCTATAACACATGCTTATGTTTTTATTTTATTTATTTATTTATTTATTTATTTTGTGGTTATATACATAAGAATATGAAATCCCAGACATATTAGTTATGGAAAACAATAATAAGTATATTTAAGTAGATTTATATAACCGAAAATTAGCAGACTTATAATTATATTACATAGCCAATATAATAATAATAAACACAACAACATTAACACCTATCTTACATAGGTGATCTATGCCTGGAAAATTTAATATAAGTATTGAAAAATGAGGGACTATGGAAAATTCGTTTCCTGCTTAGATTACAAGTAAAACTTTTCATGTTATTCAGGATTATTAAAGTGTCAGTGTTCTTTGCCAAAAAAAATTTATGTTGATACTCTGGTTGATTTTATATCTGATTTTGAAAGGTAGCAAAACATGATACACTTTCTTATACTAGCTGTAACTTTTATAGAGAGCATTACTTCATGTATGCCCAAATAGGAAGATTATTTATGACTCAGCTTCTAACAAACCTACAATGGAATCCATGATGGAACTTATAAGAATAATATATTATTACAAATATGGCTGTTATATTATATTAGTATGTCATATCTAAACTCCAAAAAAATTATCGTCTGTTAAGAATATGCTGCTTGACTCATATTTTATCTATCATTAAATGGGACATATTTTATCTATTCATATATAAAGGTAGTTGATATTGAAGTTGTGAAGGGTGACTCACCATAAGATAGAGGAAAGAAGAGGCCATATTGTGGAATATTTGTGCTAATAAGCATCAGCAATGGATGCCACCAACAAGGGCATTATGAAAGTGAAGCCACACCAACTATTAACCATTTTTCGCAGCAGATGAGTTCCTTAGCTTCACTACATCAGCTAGGTATGTAACCAAATTTGATGCCACCCCTTTATATGCAAACCTCTCTATGCCTACAATTGTTGCAATACCCAACATCAATTAATCATTAAAACAAAGATGGTGGTGCTGGCTGGGGCTGGGAGGTGCTGTTGGTGAGGAGGTCCTGGGAGAAAAGGTTTGATAGCGCTGGAGGGAAGGCTTCGGCGGCGCTACAAGGTGGTGGGAGGAAGGGTTTTGCCGACGCTTGGGAGGTGCTGCAAGAAGGTGGGTTCACCGCCGGCCTCGAGACTCCAGTGCAGAGAGCGTCAGAGCAAGACTGAGAGAAGAGAGCGGCTAGGTTATATTTGGGGGTGGGGGGGTAGGTCACGTTTGGAGGTGTGGGAGGCAAGGGGGTATGGGCCTGTAGGGTTGGTTTTTTAAGGTTTTTTAGTACACCGGTTCGGTTCGGTTGGGGTTTTCATGGTCAGAATCGAAAACTGAACCGAACTGCAATAAAAATAGCAAAATATGTTCTTTTATTCTTTTTATTTTCGGTTTGTTCGATTTTTTATTTTTTCAGTTCGGTTGATCGGTTTAGTACGGTCCAGATCGGGTTGGAACACCCCTAGGAACTATATCCCAAGAGTGTAGAGACATGTCAGAGATACGATATCCAAGTTAGCTACAGGGTGTGTTAGATTCTGGCAAACTAATCGACGCGTGAGCTCACAGCCAGTAGGGCAGGCATACATCATATGTATTTTTCTGTTTTGTTTGAGTGTGTATTACTTGGGTTTGCCTGGTTGATTATCTATGCTTATTTGCTATATGTTCTACCTGTTATAACTGCATTTTATCTATGTCTTTCCTTGTCTGTATTGTATGTCTTTGCAACTGAGAGATCCCTCGTATGGTGGATGTGTGACGAGGATTGTTCCAACGGTATTTTGGAGATTGGAGGAAACGAAAAGTGAAGGATTGAGTTACAATTAGATTTAGAACCTGAGTACCTTAGATAGTTTACCTGATTTTTGGTTTAAATTATAACTCTAAGTTTTAAATTTGAGTGTCGGAATTTTAGGAAAGCCTCTGGCTTTTCCAGGACCTTTTATATTAACTACGCAGGCACCTTTACGATGCTGAGAATCCCGGATTCTCATTAT
>NC_029773.3:69683333-69684610 GCF_000817695.3 Arachis duranensis | reverse complement strand
AGAAACAAGACGCGAGATACCGCATTGAGCATTCTGGAGACTCTTGGAAGCAAAGAACTATCTTGTATTCTATTTATGTTTATATATGTTCGTAGATTCTCCACCTTGTATATATTATGTTTTGTCCCTCTTAGAGGCTAACTTGGAAGAACATGTGTTTTGTCATATATTTTGGGTTGCTCTTGGGATTATATATATTTGCTTCGCAAGCCGAGTTTAGAGCTTGTTATTTATATCTTTGGAACACTAATGTTATATATACATTACCTTTTCTACTCAATCTTATCTACCTTTCTATGTTTATCCGATCGTGAGTGATGCACTTTCCTATTTGTGTTTTGTTTTAACTTTTTCTTTCAAGACTCCTAGTTATAAATTCTTTCAACTATATTTATGTACGTCTTTTTCTTTTAGAGGTCGTAGTGCCTTGTCACCTCTTATTTACGTTCTAGGCGTAAAGCTCTGTGTGGTAGGGTATTACAATTAGCTGTGAGTGTGTAAAAGGAGTGGTGAGTGTGGAAGAGGAGCTACGGTTCTGGAGTGGCGAGTAGTGCGTGGTGATTGGTGACGGCGAAACCTTCCTCCAGTTTGGGATTGAGTGACGCAAAGTGTTGGTGGTGAGAGTTATGTTCTTCTCTGATTTGGCTAAGTTACATTAGTGTGTATTGGTGAAAAGGGAAAAAAATGATTAAGTGTTGGGGCATTGGGTTCTACATACATTAGGCAACATTTCTGAAGCGCACCCAAAACATAACAAATGAGTTACTCTTCAAAAGCATTATTTTTGGTGTAAAAAGTGTAGCCATAGCTATTCAAATACGGCTACGCTTTATAAGTAATATTTATAATATATAAAGAGACACTTTTCAAGTGATATCTGATGAGCGGATAATTTGTACGCTTTTTGGCATTGTTTTTAGTATGTTTTTAGTATGATCTAGTTAGTTTTCAGTATATTTTTATTAGTTTTTAGTTAAAATTCACTTTTCTGGACTTTACTATGAGTTTGTGTGTTTTTCTGTGATTTCAGGTATTTTCTGGCTGAAATTGAGGGACTTGAGCAAAAATCTGATTCAGAGACTAAAAAGGACTGCAGATGCTGTTGGATTCTGACCTCCCTGCACTCGAAGTGGATTTTCTGGAGCTACAGAAGCCCAATTGACGCGCTCTCAACGGCGTTGGAAAGTAGACATTCTGGGCTTTCCATCAATATATGATAGTCCATACTTTGCCCAAGATTTGATGGCCCAAACCGGCGTTCAAAGTCACCCTCAGAA
>NC_029773.3:69673315-69682806 GCF_000817695.3 Arachis duranensis | reverse complement strand
AACATTTCCACTGAGAGGATGGGAGGTAGCCACTGACAACAGTGAAACCCTTGCATACAGCTTGCCATGGAAAGGAGTAAGAAGGATTGGATGAAGACGGTAGGAAAGCAGAGAGACGGAAGGAACACAGCATCTCCATACGCTTATCTGAAATTCCCACTAATGAATTGCATAAGTATCTCTATCTTTATCTTTATGTTTTATTCATCCATAACCATTTGAGTTTGCCTGACTAAGATTTACAAGGTGACCATAGCTTGCTTCATACCAACAATCTCTGTGGGATCGACCCTTACTCGTGTAAGGTTTATTACTTGGACGACCCAGTACACTTGCTGGTTAGTTGTGCGAAGTTGTGTTTGTGCCATGGTATTGAACACCAAGTTTTTGGATTCATCACCGGGGATTATTTGAGTTGTGTAAAGTATTGATCACAATTTCGTGCACCAATATCACAAATGTGTTTTCTATTCTCTTATAAAAGAGCAACATGAAGAAAAGCGTAGCCTATTCTAGAATAGACTACACTTTTCAAATGTAGTTTAAAAAAAGTGTGCCTAAATGGATATTTTTTGTAGTGATTGAAAGGAACGATTAAGAAAAAAGGAATAGAGAAAGAACAAAGAAAGGAATTGAAAAAGGATTTATAGAAATAAAAAACTGAAAGGTAAATATTGATTGGGCCTTGGTGTCGATTGTATAGTGGGGACGCCCATAGATTAAGAATTGCTTTTCAGAGGTATGCTTATCTGTAGAAAGGGGGTTAAAAGTCAACTGATGTGGTTTTGGCCATACGACTTATATGTAACCGATGCAAAAGTTATATCTAGGACTTGTGCCTACGTAATGTCGGGCTACAGGGTGTAAACCAATACATAAGCTCATGGTCTGCATATATATGACAGACATGCATCATACTTGTTTACCATATATACTCCCTAATGTGCATTATGTACGTGTGTATGCTTTCTTTGTTGTATTCTATTTTCTGTATTCCCTATTTGGTTACTATTTTCTGTTTATTTACTATTTCTTGTATTTTATGTTCAAGTACGATTATTTGGTAATAATAAAGAAGTAATGAACTTAACTAACAGTTCTGACCCTACTAAGAACCCCCAAGTTCTTACCCCTTTCCTTCCCCTTTTAGATGAAGCTCCAGTGGCCCAGTAATGACAGATAATCGTGCAGAAAAGTAGTACATAATATTTTGCCTTTTGATGAAGTTTAGCTTGGCCTATGTCTCGAAGACCTAGAATATTATTCCCTCGCTTTTGTAACTTAGAGAGAGCAGGAAGTGTAAGACCCAGAAATTTTGAAAAATTTTATTATGAGCCAATTTCAAATTTATTTATTTATTAGAGATTTTATTTTCAAAAATGATTTCATTGAAAATAATTAAATCAGGTTTTGATAATTAAAATATAAATTTTACTTAATTTTATTATTATTGAATAATTTTCTATACTTAAATTTTAAAATTTAGCAGTTGTAAAAGAATAAGAATTTTATATGATTTAGTTTAAATAATTGAGATTTTAGAATTTAATATTTTAATTTCATAAACAAAGAAAATAAATTATATCATCTCTAATTTTAAATTAAGATACTTGATTAAAATCTAATTAGCAAATTGATAATTAAGTAATATTTTGAAAGTAATTTTAAGGGATTAAATTAGATTTCGAATTAATAAAATATACCCTAATTTGATTAGAATTACCAAATCCTAATTAACCCAAATATCTCCAAATTAAACCCTAACCTCCCTAATACTAACAGCACCGCCATCCACCCCCCCAAAACCCTCAGCCATTCACCCATTCACTGAGAAAGAAAGAAAGAAAAGCAGGAAGAAAGAAAGGGAGAAACGAACAGAGAAGAGAGGGAGATTCGAGAAAGCAGGGGGAACAGAGGAGAAGGAGGATGAAATCGCATGTCACTGCCGCGCCCAGTCGCCGTCTGTGAAGCCATCGTCGCCGTTGAAGCTTTGGGTCGCCGTCAGCTTCGTGCAGAGCTCCCATGGGTGTTGTTGTCGAGCTTGCAAATGACAGAGGGAGGCGTCGGTGCCTGTGCCGCCGTCGTTCCTCCATCGTCGCCGAAGATCTGCTACTGCATCCACCGGAGCTCTACGCTTCCGTGCTGGCCGCCGATGACCGCAACTAAAGCCTCTGTCTTCTTGGGTATCAATTGCCGCGAGTTACTTAGTTGTACGCCGTCGCCGAAACCAGGCCAGATTTACCGGTAACTGTTTCTTCCTTTCTTGAATTTGATCTGCTTCTATTTTGTTCCACTATTCTTATTATTGTTAGTGTCTCTGCTACCTTAATCACTCAGAGTGATGTTATTGCCGCTAGGACGGATGCCCGGGTCTGATTTCTATTTTTCTGCCACTGGGAGCAGACGCCGGAGCTATTCTTAATAATTATGGTTGGGTATCTTTTTCGATTCTAGGCCATTTACATGTTTTACTATCTTTTCCATGCTTGTTTTGATTTGATTTTTGTTTATGTTCTTGTGTGGATTTCTTGAAGCTGTTTCAGCTACTGTAATTGCAATTTATAATAACGCGGTCGCTATAAGAGGTGTCAGAGTTGTTGCCGTTTTCGTGATGTTAATGTTGTCGCTGTTGCCAGGAATTAAAAGAAAAGGGAATTGTCACGATAAGTTATGCGGACTCGGTTAACTAAGGTAGGGGATCGTTTTAAAGTTAAAATATTTTGGGGTTGAATACATGATGAGTTTAGTGGATTAATGTAAGTGAATTAATTTCTGTGCTTGAAATGATTTTCTGCTGTGCTTGAAGTTGTGGCTGAATTGATTATTGATTTATCAATTTTTTTAAGTTTCTGGCAAAAATGATTGAATATGTTGATTTTGAACCTTTGTTTGAAATTGGTTCTTGTTGATTATGAAAGATGGGTTTGGAAATGTTAATTTGAAATGTTGGTTTTGATTGAGTCGAAGTTGAAAAGAAGGGACCCGTAATGGGTGGCAAACTCCAGTTTTTAGGGGAGGTGTTGTTAGAATTTTTCTAAGAATTTTGAAGAAGTTTTGGTTGTGATTTCAAAAATGCTTTTGATTTAAGTAACTTTAATAAAAGAAGTATGTTTTGAATGTTTTGGAAGATTATTAAAGAGAATTGGATTCTTATGATTTGGTTAACTTGTGGTTTTAAACTCATTTGATTTCTAATGATGAAAAGAGATTTAATTAACTAGCCAAATACTTTAAAATAGTAAATTGAGTATAAATTCAAAGGATTTGGGAATAGGAAAGTGAGTTTAAGGTTTTTAATGAAATTGAAGAGGAATAAAGTTATTTTAAGAAATATGATGAAAAATGTGTGGTGTTGATTTGGAGGCGAGTTTAGTGAGTTGTTTGAAGGTTGTCTTTGAAATTAGGGTGTGATTTAGTGACAATTGGGTTGTTTGAAATCTGGTGATGACTTTGGTTAATTATAGTGATGTGGGGTGATGACTGTGATTGATGATGTTGGTTATGATATTGATGACAAGGTTCGTGATGAATGAGACATGATTGAGAATGATGTGGATATTGATGAATTATAATTGAAATATTCATATGGCTTATTTATTTGAATTATTTGAGATACGAGTTTTTCTGGGTAAAGTATCGTGGCTTGCCACCAGGTGTTCCAGGTTGAGACTCGATATTCTATTGATCCTACGATGTAAGGGTGACCGGGCACTTATAAATTCCCGGAAATGGTACCCCCATTGAGCGATTTGATATATATATGAGAAAAAGCTATGCATAGACTCATGGGAATGCGCATCGGGAGACTGTCCAATGGTTAGCTACCAGGACATGTCAAGTTGGCTGTATAATCGACAGATGAGCTCATTAGCCATAGGACAGGAATGCATCATATGCATTTGTATGTTTTGATTGAGTGCGTATTTGTTTTGGTTTGCTTAATTGCTTAGCCATGTTCATCTGCTACTTGTTTTACTTGCTGTACTTGAATCCTATCTGTGATTTCTCTGTTTGTCTTGTATGTGTATGTTTACCTGAGAGACCCTTTTTGGTGGAGGCGTGATGAGGGTGGTTTTTGGTATGTGGTAATGAAGGTTGAGTCAGGTGGACTAGGTGTTGCTTGAGTATTCTAATATATATATTATTTGAATAGGAGTGAGCAAGGTGAGTTGGATAGGAAGTCACTAGGCACGTCTTTGGTCCTTTTTGTTTCTTTAAACTATTCATCTTACTAATTTGTAAGTTAAAGGAATTTCTTTAAACACCTTCTAAAGTAAGCTTTTCACCAAAACTTTTTTTAAAAGGTTATTTCAAAAGAAAATTGTTTTATAATGGAATTAATTCTATTTGAAAGTATTTCTTTACTTTTGTTAGAAACAAGAGACTGAGAGAGTAATCTGAAAAGTGTATTATTCAGTGTGATAAAAGGTACAATATACAAGGGGTATTTATAGATGCTAAATGAATCAGAGTAATAAAGGCATAGAATCCTATAATTAATATAAAGATATACTATATAAATATAGACGATACTAATTGGTCTAAATTGATGCTAATGATTCTCTAACATCCCTCTTCAAACTCAAGTGGGAGCTAAGGAGACCAACTCGAGTTTGGATAACAAAGTCCAGAAACGAGTCGGGTGATGAGCTTTCGTGAAGATATCAGTAGTCTGATCTAGTGTTCCAACAGCAATGAGACGAATAGCATCAATAAGGATACGTTGCCGAACAAAGTGACAATCAATCTTAATGTGTTTGGTGCGTTCATGAAGAACATCATTATGGGCGATCTGAATAGCACTGCGGTTATCACAAAAAAACATCAGTAGGGGACGACTGAGGAGCACCCAGATCCGCGAGAAGCTAACGAACCGAGATAACTTCAGCAGTGGTGTCAGCGAGGGCACGGTACTCAGCATCTGTGCTTGAACGAGCAGTGAACGTTTGCTTCTTAGCACGCCAAGAAATGAGAGTGTCGCCAAGAAACAAACAGTAACCAGTAGTGGAACGACGATCAGTGGGATCACCAGCCCAATCAGCATCGGAGTAAGCCTGAAGAGACAAAGAGGAATGGGCCGAAAAATAAAGGCCATGAAATAGAGTGCCTTTGATGTAGCGAAGAATGCGAAGAACTGCCATAGTGAGTAGTACGAGGAGCTGACAAGAACTGGCTAAGTACATGAACTGGATAGGCGATGTCTGGTCGGGTGACAGTCAAGTAGACGAGACCGCCAACTAACTATCGATAAAGAGTCGGATTATCCAAAATAGTGTCATCCATAGGGGTAAATCAAACATTAGGCTCAAGAGGAGTAGACTCAGTGCGACTATCTGTAATCCCAGTGCGAGCAAGAAGATCTGAAGCATACTTAGCCTGAGAGAGATAGATACCATCATCGGTGGAGATGACCTCGAGACCAAGAAAATAGCTGAGAGAACCAAGATCTTTCATCTCAAAGGTTCGGTGAAGTGAGGCCTTGAGATCAGAGATACCATCAACATCATCCCCAGTAATGATCATGTCATCAACATACAGAAGTAGAAGAACGACTACACGTTCACTTTTACGAATAAAGAGAGCATGCTCATGAGGACTGCAAGTGAAACCAAGACTGCATATGGTAATGCTGAACTTGTCAAACCATTCACGAGGAGCTTGCTTAAGCCCATAGAGTTCTTTGCGAAGGAGACAAACTTTGCCAGAGGGACAAGAATAACCCGGAGGGGGCTTCATATATACCTGCTGTTTCAAATCTCCATTAAGAAATGCATTCTTCACATCCATTTGACTGAGAGACCATTTTTTGACCGCAACAATGGCAAGAAGAGCGCGAACAGATGTGAGACGAGCAACAGGAGCAAAAGTCTCTTCATAGTCAATACCATGCTCTTGCGTACAACCCTGAGCAACCAATCGCGCCTTATACCGGTCAATAGAACCATCAGAGCGAGTCTTGATCTTGTATACCCATCTGCTGCCTACAACTTCTTAAGCAGAAGGAGGATCAACCAAATCCCAAGTGTGTGCCTTTTCAAGTGCCTGTATTTCTTCCTGCATTGCTTGTTGCCAATTTGGATTTGTGGAGGCTTCTCTGAATGACTTAGGTTCGTTGATGAAGGATAGTAGAAAAACAATGATAATTAAGAAGATGAGGAGGTGGATTCCTTACCCTTGAAGAACGAGCAGGAGGAGGAGGCATGGCAGTAGGAGCAGGATCATTGTCTGGTCTGGAATCATTGGGAGATGGAGAAGGCGGAAGAACAGGAGGCTGTGGAGGGTCACTCGAGATAGAATCTGTAGAATCATCACTTGGAAAAAGATCAACATTAGGGTTAGTAAACAGAGGTGACTGAGTAGTAGGGATTGACTCAAAGGATGAGAACTGAGAAAACATGTGATGCTCCCAGAAGACAACATGACGAGATATACTGACATGTTTAGAGAGAGGATCCCAACAATGATAACCCTTGTGTTCAGTGCCATAACCAAGGAAACAACACATACGAGCCCGAGGTTCAAGTTTACTATGTTCGTGAGGCTAAAGAAGAACAAAACATACACATCCGAAAACTCGAAGAGAACTATAATCTGGGGAGGTATGATAAAGACGCTCAAAAGGAGTAACATTACCAAGAACAGAAGAAGGGAGTCCATTAATAACATGAACAACAGTAAGAACAGCTTCACCCCAAGTATGCTCAGGACACGAAGAAGAAAGGAGCATTGCACGGATGGAGTCAAGAATGTGACGGTGTTTACGTTCAGCTCTACCATTTTGTTGCGACGTACCAGGACAAGAAAACTCAGACAAAGTACCCTGTTCTGCAAGAAAGGTTAAGAGTTTGGAATCACGGTATTCCATAGCATTATCACGTCCAAAAACCTTAATGACCTTTGAAAATTGACTTTTAATCATAGTAGCAAAGTTGATATAGATTTGGGGTAACTCATGGCGATTAGCCATCAAATAAATCCATGTAAAACGGGAATAATCATCAATGAAAATGACAAAGTATCGAGCTCCGCCCATAGAGGCAGTGGGAGCGGGGCCCCAAACATCAGAGTGAATGAGATCAAAAGGAGAGCAAGCAAGAGATGAATTATTGTGAAAATATAAAGCAGGTTGTTTGGCAGTTTGGCAAGAAATACAATCAAAAGATTCATTTGGAACCTGACCTAAAACACCCTGAGACACAAGAGGACGCAGTTTTCCTAAGGAGGTATGGGCAAGACGTTGATGCCATAAGTGAAGGGTAGAGGGAGAAGAAGCAGCACAGAGATTTGGTACATGAGGAATATGAAGTTTCTCGAGTTCAAATAACCTTCCGACCTTACGTCCAGTCCCGATGATCTGTCCCGTCCGAGGATCCTGTACACGACAACCAGAAACAGAAAAAGTGACTTCAAAACCTAGATCAACAAGTTACCAACAGAAATAAGATTAAAGTTTAGTTTGGGAATATAATAAGTATCAGGAAGATTAAGAGTCGACTGGGATATAGAACCCTTGTGTGTTGGGTGCAAGAGGGAACCGTTTGCAGTATTGACAGAAGGTCCATTTGTAGTGGCAGGCAGAGACGAGAAGATATTACGCAATGGAGACATGTGATTAAAGCATCCCGAGTCAAAATACCATTTAGAAGTACCTAGAGGGGTCGAAAGAGCAGCAGGGGTATTACCATAAAGGGAGAGAAGACGTTGAAGAAGAGACGCAATATCAGATAGAGAGACAGGAGACGAGTTGAGAGAAGCAGTGGTGGTAGATTCAACAGTAGAAGCAGGCGCGGGACGCGGTGGGCGAGTAGGACAGGTAGTAATCAAATGTCCCGAGAGCTTGCAATAATGGCAAAATAGTTGCGTACAATGGTAGCTAATATGACCTTTCTGGTGGCATGTGCGACATTCAACAGAGGGACAGTTGGAGAACGGGTGCCCGAAACGGTTACAGTTGCGACAGAAGGCCCCCTTTCTGTCTGTGGCAGCAAAAACATCTGACTTTTCCATAAAAGTCATAGAGAACAAGGAGAGGAGAGAAAAACTGCAATTTCTAAGCAGAAAATGAGGAAACGGATGGCAAAATCGGAAAGAGCTCACCAAAAAATCTTAGGGAGGGTCCCACTTGTCCGCCACGTTAGCGCCATGTCGTCAGACACGTCAGTGCCACATCAGCGAAGAATGACACGTGGCAGCACCTGAGAGGAGGGAGAGAGACACGCTGGTAGCGTGCTGGAGGCGCGGGCCAGGCGCGAGTCGGGTCAGGTCGGGTACGCAGGTCTACGGAGGAAAGCTTCGTCGCGACACGTGGCAGCACCTAGAGCGTTGGATCGGTGCCGAGATCAACGGCTGCTGAAACTTCTGAAAGGCAAAACAGCAGTGGTGGCCAGCTCACTTCCGGCGGCGCGTGGCGGTGCGTCCTGTGGCGTCCGGTGGCGAGGTTGGCAGCTTTGGAAAGCTGACGAATAGGAGATCATAATGATGCTGGAGGTGACGAACCAAAGCATTGGAAACACAGAGAAAAATGAGGGCAAAGAGGCATGGGTGGAATCTGGAAAGGAGAGCAACCTGGTCGTGGCAGCGTCTTTCGGCGGCGCGTGGAGGCGCGTCTGGAGGCGGATGGCGGCGATTCTGGTTGTGTTGGAAGCACGGCGACAAGACGAACAAGATGGTTACGGGAGTGACGAACCAAATTGTCAAAAAGGGAACGAAAAAGGAGGCCAAAGAACACTGCCGGAAAGGAAAAAAAACAATAGGGCTATAAACTAAAATTCATTTGAAAAAAAATCTAAGCTCTTGATATCATGTTAGAAACAAGAGACTGAGAGAGTAATCTGAAAAGTGTATTATTCAGTGTGATAAAAGGTACAATATACAAGGGGTATTTATAGGTGCTAAATGAATCAGAGTAATAAAGGCATAGAATCCTATAATTAATATACAGATATACTATATAAATATAGACGATACTAATTGGTCTAAAGTGATGCTAATGATTCTCTAACAACTTTGATGGTATTCCCGTCCCTATTGAGAGCGTGTGGTTTGTTCTCACCCAGATATCTTCTACCCTTTCAGTGATACAGGTTCGAAGACTCAGTTTGAAGCTGCGGGCGATTATTGACTTTATTTATAAGTTAAGTTACTTTCATAGAGTTCCCTCGCTTGTTGTTTAAGATTTTTATTTTATACAGAGGGATATATATGTGTTGTATCTGAATTTTATTTTGATTTATTTGTATAAGATTTGTTATTATTAGTAATTATATGATTATTATTACCTGGTGATGTTTAATATATAATTTTTAGTGAGTTGGAAATAATTTTTTGGCATTTTATTAAAGATTAAAACATGATATCAAACTAAAGGCTCAATATTAAAATAATTAATAATAAAAATAAGTTAGTAAATCTTACTTTTAGTACGATCATGACGTATTGAAAATTGAGTCGTTACTGAAAGTATGGAGTTTAAGTTAGTCTACGTACCAGTT
>NC_029773.3:69647143-69672999 GCF_000817695.3 Arachis duranensis | reverse complement strand
CTCGATAAAATCATTTATATTTTATATTGACAACAAACCTAATATAACAAGGAGACAAACATAAACATACATCTATATATTTTTGTTATTTTTCCAACCACTTGGGTTCGTCCCTGCGTTAGAACATTGGTGAAGAGACTCAAAATTAGAACGTTTAGGGTTTTTTAAAGTATTTAATGTATAGAAAGTGAAAGAAAAAAACTGATAACTAATTTATATTTTCCATTCAAACCTTCTATTTGTAAAATCTTTAAAGAGTGTCTTTAAATATTTATTAGCATACTTTTTATAAGGACACGGATTAAAGCTATTAATTAAAAAATTTATAGAAAAAACGCAAAATTTAATTTTCAATACACTTATTTTATATTATTGAAAAAAAATTTAAATATTTTTACATTAAAATAAAAAAATTTAAATATTTTTACTAATAGTAATCTTAATATACGTTTATAATATATATATATTTACTAAACCCATATAATGATAACACATACATAAGTATATGGAAGATGATGATTTCACTCCAAAATTGATAATAACACTTCTTTTTAATTATATTTCTTTTATTTTTTAAAATTATCTTTAATTCTTATAGATATGACAAAAAAAAAATATCACAAAATATTGATATGACAAACATAAATAGTTTTTTTAAAAAATAATGTTATCAATTTAAGAGGGACATTATTATTTTTTTCATAAGTATTTTTCGTACTTACTATTAGCCAATCCCATTTCTCTTATCGACGAACCGTTGGTTCATTAAAGAGCCAACATCCAGTTTTAATTGCATATTGATGGGAGACTAAAAATTGGTGGCAATTGGTGGAGGTTTGGGACCGTTGACAGGAGTATGCCTCTTAAAACCACCAGGATTCGTCAATTGATGAGAAGAGTGTGTATGAGTGTATTTGGACAGATGCGATACACTGGTTGGTGTGTTATATGTTATGTTTGCTCCCCCAAAGTTTGTGACTATTTGGTAGTCCTTGATTAAAATCGTTTTATTATTCTTAGAATTTAATTTGATATCAAAATATTGTAAAAAAATTTACATAATTATTTAATAAAATTTTTAAAAATACTATTTATACATAAAAATCAATCATCAAATTTGTTATTATATATTCGCATATAAATATATAAGTTGTCTAACTTATTTTTTATGTGTATTTTTTTTTTTGAAGAAAAGGAGCTCAACACACTAACGTGGAGCATGAATGAACAAACGCAACAATAAACAAGACAATAAGTACAATACGAACACACTATAATCCGTTGTCATCTCCGACATTATCATCAACAACCAAATTGATAAACAATTTGTTGGACAATACTCTATACAATTACCACAAAATATACAAATTCCAAAATCAATACTGTAATTAAGCAAACGTTTCTTTCGAATATCTGTTTCCAGTTTCCAATCAACAACGGGTAAATTTATAGGACATACACAAAGTTATTTTACCCGGTTTCACTTTTCATGATACATTGACTAAACTAAGAAAAAACAAAAAGAGATAGAATTAAAATCTTTTTTTATTGACCAATTAGAATTGCCTCTCAGGATCTATAATTGTCTCAAAAGGTCCAATATACATACATTATTGGACCTTTTTAATACCAGTCACGAAAATCTTATGAAAATAGAAGATTTTCGGATAGAAGATGTAAAATATATCTTGGACATTTTAGAAATTCAAAATTAAAAGAAAAGCATTTTGCATAAATTGAAAATCCATTAGGTTTTTTTCATTTTTTTTCTTTCTTTTTTATTTATGGATTAAGTAAAAAAAAAACTAATTTCAGTTAAAAATAACTTTGGATAAAATATATCCATGTTCTCTTCAAAATAACTAGTTTTTTGAATATTAGAAAGAAGGAGACCATGAATCTTATTTATCCAAATATCATCTTTTTTATAAGTTTTATTATTAATTGAGGATAACAAAAAATTGTTCATTCGGCCTCGACAGGGTCCATTCAAGAAAGAATCATATAGTTTAGGTAAGTTTTTTGTTTGAATCTCTTCATTGCATAATCTAATTCGTTTTTGGAATATATCCAATGATATAAATTCCTTATCTAGAACTTCCGCCCTGTTTAGAATTTTATTGCTTAGTTTTTTTTTCTTCATTTTGAGAGTTCCAATAATTATTCAGTTCATCATAGAAGATTTTTTCTCTTGTTAAAGGGTCTATTCTTTTTTTCATCATTTGTAGAAAAGTCGACAAATTTGGTGGATAGGCAAAAGATATTTTTTCTTTTAGATACAAAAAGGAATCAAAAAAATCGTCTTATCGTCTTATATCTACTTTTATCTATATAATTATATATATAATTAGTATTTTATTTTTTAAATCGACCATTTTTTTTACAGAAATATAGTATGATTTGACATCAGAATCGCAAAATATTAAGGAAATTTAGATTATTGTATATACAAAATTCCTAATTTCAAATTAGTATCATTACTATTACAGATCAAACAAGATATCTATAAAATATGGAAGGAGGAGAAGAATGCTTTTAACTTATGGTAAAAAATTTATTTCTACCAGGATTTTCACAAGAAAAAAAAAGAAAAAAACTCCAGCTCGGTTGAATTTCAAGTATTAAATTTCACCAATAAGATACGAAGATTTACCGCACATTTGGAATTGCACTGAAAAGATTATTTATCTCAGCAACTCCCATCATATGAAATGGGTTTAATGTCTAATTATGAAACCCTTGGAAAAATAGGATGAATTGAAATATAGCTGCTTCACCAAAACTGGGTGCAAAGAACCAACCAGACTGACCCAGTGAATAAATAAGGAATACGGAAACTAAAACAGCAATTGGACCAGAGAATGCGATTGCATTATAAGGGCGCAATTGAACAGATCGAGCAAGTTCAAATTGACGTAACATGAAACCTATTAATGCGAAAGTGCCATGGAGAGCAACAAAAGTTCACAGACCACCTAATTGACACCAACGGGTAAAATCTCCTTGTGCTTCAGGACCCCATAGTAACAATAAAGAGTGTGCTAAACTATTAGCAGAAGTAGAGTCTGCAGCGGTTAAGAAGTTACAGCCTTCTAAATAGGAACTTGCAAATCCATGAGTATACCATGAAGTTACAAAGGTTGTACCTGTAAACCAACCCCCCCAAAGCGAAATAGGCGCAAGAAAAGAGCAACAGACCGGACCAACCCACAAAAATGAAACGGTCCCTCCGTAACCAGTCATCCATAATATCAAATAAATCATTTTCATCTTTGGTGAATTTACCAAGAGCTATAGTCATAGTGATCCTCCTATTCAACTATTTCAACCATTTCTGAACACCTCCTAGCATTTTTGGGATGGAACCTTGGAGGCTTTTCTCATTTATATAATAATTTTTTTCTCGTAGATTTCCCTTATTTTTTGATGCGTTTCGGATATAAAAATCATTTATTACTCTATGGATACCTAGGTTAAGTTGAATCCATGAACTCAATCCGGCTATTGCATTTTTTATTCTTCTAAATCAAATCCCCTAAGTCATGAATGGTTAATTGTCTTATGACTCATAAATTTACTCATAAATCTGATAGACATTTTTTTAAATAATTTTTCAAGAGAAAAATGATACCTTTTCTCGTTCGCGCTACTAGCGGAGCCCGGGCACATTCCGTTCCTTTGATCAAAGAATAATATTCAAAGAATATTTTTGTAAAATTGAAAAAATAAAAAAATGTTTTAAAAATTCTTCTAATTTTTATGTCTAGGAAACTGACTTATTTAGTACTTTCTATTTTTTATTACTTTTCTATTTGAATCTTATTTCAAGATTTTTTCTTTTAGTGTCGTTTTTGTTCTATTTTCCTTTCTTTCAGTTAAAAAAAAACTCCAAAGTCTACCTTTTGGTAGATCACGGTAAGAGAAAGAGAAATTTCTAATATTTTTTTTATTTACTTTTTCGATATTTTTATCTATCTATCCGAGTAATTAATATTAATTAAATTAAAATATTTTAATTAATATTAAATAAAATAATAGAAATAATAAGAGAAGAGACTGTAAGTGAAAAGTCTCTTTCTCCCAGTCATTAATTGTCGAAAATATATACCAGAAGCACCGATAGAAAAAGAAAATATTTGATACGTAAAGCCATGATTTGATGTATTTTTTTATATATCATATCCCATTTTATAGAAATGAAAATTGATCTTCTCTTGTGTTAAAAAAAATGACTTGTATTTTGGAGTTTGGAATAAGCTGTAGAAAGGGAATATAAAAATATTCCTATAGAATCTTGAGGAACGGGAGGATTTAATCGTAAATATCGACTAATTATTACGAAGTACAAATAAAAAAAATCTAAAAAAAAGATAAATTTCATCTATATCAAATTTGAATATCAGAATAGTAGATATAGTTCTAATTCAATGGGTTAGATCCACTTACTTTTTTTTTAATGTTTCGAAATTTTATTATTGGAATAATCGAAAATAGCAATATAAAGAAGATATCATTATTCATTAAATAAAAAAGAGACTGATAAAAATGTTCTACTTTATAAATAGACTAAGTAGAAATTGTTTACTAAAATTTGATTATCATTCATTAGAATGATAACAATAGTTTATTACAATTCAGAATTCTATTTTCTACTGAAATTAGACTCTTAGTTTTTTTTTTCCGAAAAAGAACAACAACAATATCTCTATTCTGCATTCAAATACGAAAACTACAAAAGACCAATACTACTGCTGAAGTTTTGTTTTATGAGAATGAAAAAGGGGCGAGTTCAAAGCCCCTTATTGGATTTGAACCGATGACTTACGCCTTATCATGGCGTTACTCTACCACTAAGTTAAAAAGGCTCCGCTTGATTCAATTTCTTATTCAGCAATAAGTTAATATGAGTCTAGTACAGATATTTTTTATTGAATATACTTCTTAATATAGATAATATTCGAATATCTGTTAGAATATATGCACATAGATATATCTATTATCTACATATTGACTCATTAAAGGACAAAAAATTCGATTTACCTAGTGAAAAAACATATAGTTAATAAAAAAGTTTATTGATATTAGATTTGATTTTGAATGATATGATATCGATGTTATCATATCAATGAAATTTGAAAAAAATTCAAAAGCGATTCGAATTCAGGTTATCCTCATCATAACGAAATTCATTGTATTGGGTATTGATACATGTACCCACCAATTCAAATAAATATTTTATTGAATCGTTGCAAAATGGATTCCAATTTTCCTGTTCTTGAAGATTCTTATTGAAAAAAAATAACTTGTTGATCCATATCCTTTTAACCCGATTTCCATATTTATTCGTGGTTTTTCCGGCTTAGGATGAGACAGAGATATATTTATTTTTATAAAATGAATAAAAGAAATGAAGTTTTAACCCACGCTACGCCTTTTCTAGCAAACCAACCACTCCACGAAAGATCCTACTTTTTTTGGAATTATAGATTGGCCCGAAGGATCCTATTTTTTTTTGGAATTATAGATTGGCGATTGGAATGAACAATTTAGAAATTGTGATGATGAACTCTCCAAATATATGGTATGGAGTTTGAAAAAAAGGGGAGGGGGAGATCCTTCTGAGCGAATCATATCATTCCAATCTATTGACAATTAAAAAAAACTGTTTATACTAAGAACATAGCATAATGGAGGTCAAGAAAGTGGGCCCCCATCGTCTAGTGGTCTAGGACATCTCTCTTTCAAGGAGGCAACGGGAATTCGACTTCCCCTAGGGGTAGGGTACTACGAAAGAAAGTTGATCATGGATCATCTAAAAAGAATCAAATTGATTCTTCCTGGGTCGATGCCCGAGTGGTTAACGGGGACGGACTGTAAATTCGTTGGCAATATGTCTACACTGGTTCAAATCTAGCTCGGCCCAATAATTTGCCGATCCACCATAAAAAGATATAACCATTTGTTGTTCTCCGGAAATGGCCGATATGCTCAGATATGGGAGAAAATAAAATGTGATAAATCTTTAGGGATCTTTTTTTACGGACCATATATACATATAAAATTCAAATCTTGTTAATGATCTAGATCCTTATTAGGATCTCTAAGTATAATATAAAAAACGATTAAATAAAAAAAAGATAAAAAAAGACTATTTCTTTATTTAATTTCTTTTGTATTGATGGATTCATTTTTCAATTGATTTGGCAATAATAAATGAAGGGATTACAAGTAATCTATGTCGATCTCTAAAGTGCATATTGATATATTAATTTAATAAATATATCTATTTATATAATTGAATAATAATAAAATAATAGATATATGATACGTCTCTGTCAATTAATTAAAGCAAACGATTCTATAATCTAAAATAATAAAAACAAAAGGTTTGAATCAAAGCATAAGAATTTCTATGCTATACGCCCTTTTCCTGGGATTGTAGTTTAATTGGTCAGAGCACCACCCTGTCAAGGCGGAAGTTGCGGGTTCGAGCCCCGTCAGTCCCGAATGAATAAAAATCCAAAAAAGACACCAATTTGTATGTAAAAGAAAATTCTAATAACAAAAAATATCATTCCTAAGAGGGATCCCTTCTTTTTTTCTTCATGGAACCCTTATCTAATTTGAAATTCAAAAGTAAAAAAAAATAGAATTTTTGATTGCATCAGAAACGACATTTTTTGAATTTGGTATGGATAAAAGATCTTCCTATATTATACTATTCCATTCTCGACAATGAATCGATTTGATAGCTTAGCTTAGATATTGTTATTCATGATATTATATTGGTTCTATTTGATATCATCGAGATGTGATTTAGACCATTAAATTTGATGACGAAAGATTTACCATCTCTATGGGATTAGATCCCAAGTTATTTATTGGAAATAAAAAGAAAAAAAGCATAGAGATTATGAAAGTAAATATTCTGGCATTTATTGTTACTGCACTGTTCATTCTAGTTTCTACTGCCTTTTTACTTATAATTTATGTAAAGACGGTAAGTCAAAGTGACTAATTTGACTTAAAACATGATTTCATTTCTTAATTCATGTCAATACAGTGAATGAAAAAAAGATTCTATTTTTGCTTAAGATTTAATAAATGAAATAATTGGACTAGAAGCAACATAATTCTATAAAATCTGGATAGATAATATGGTAGAAAGAAATCAATTTGATTTCTTTCTACCATATTATCTATATTATCTATTCTATAATTGTAGTGCAAAAAATTTTACTCTATAATATAATATGGATCAATCTACAATATGTATCTAAATATTCAGATCGACCTTCTTATATATAGACTTATATATATCGAATTTCAATTCCATTACATCATTATATCTAATGTACATAGTAGCTATATCGAATTTCAATTCCGTTACATCATTATATCTAATGTACATAGTAGCTCCAATTTTTTCTTTATTTCATCCATTTTTTGTATTGGTTCCACTAAAATATATATGTAATAATCCAAAAACAACTCTTATTTTTGCTATTTAAATTTATGAATTTTTTATTCTTAATATCAATCCCGGCCTTGTATCGTATAAAAAAAATTGAGTAATACTTTTAGCATTTCCAAGAAGTAATTGATTAAATAGTTGGAATAGTTGTAATAGTTAACAAATGATCGGTAGTTTCTACGAGAAGCTTTTTCTGTATTTTGAAAAGATTGGTAGTCAACCCCAATCTTTTTTACATTTTAACCATGATTGCAAATAAATGAGTTCAATAAAGAACTTAGAAATCCAACTTTGAAAAGAGGGAAAAAAAGAGAAAAGGGGTGTTAAAGGGGGTTCCGCGGTTACTCATTTTCGATATATAACTTTGGTAAGAGCCAGTTCATCTAAATAGAAATCTTAGGAAGAATTAGGTTGGAATAGGAAAAAATTTCCTATCTTTTTTTCATCCCCTTAACAAGAATAAGGTAATAATTTCACTATTTGGGTGATTGACAGAGTATTTTGTATTTAGTATGCATAGAATACATTACACCACTCAAATAAAATAGACTTCCGAAATGCGGATATATTATAATAATTAAAATTAGGAAAAATAATCGAAATGCGAATATATTTGAATTAAAGGAATTGGTATGGTATTAATTAAAAGAAAATGAAAAATATTCAATAGAAAAATTTAATAACCCAGTTAGAAAACAATTGATACAGTTGGATCCCCCACCCCAATTAGTCGTACCTTTAAAGTCCACTTCTTCTCCATACTACGAGAGAAAGGAAAAATGTGAAAACTACCATTAAAGCAGCCCAAGCAAGATTTACTATATTCATGTGAATTTTTTTTCCTATCTCTATAAAAAATATCACTATGAAAGAATTATTTTACTATTGTTTACTAATTTTTGTTGTTTTCTTTGGTATTAATCTAATCACTGAGAATACTAGAAACTATAATAACTATGTATATTTATTTAAATTAAATCACTAGAATACCCTTTTTTATTGAAAAAGAGATATGCACTTTGATCGACAAACGCAATAATGGAAGGACAAAACGGAACCGTTAACTATATAATTTCTGAACAATTCTTGAAATCGAAATGAGAAGATGGTTTTGTCGTTATGAGATAAAAAAATGAAATTTGATACAAAATTTATCAATATTGCTTTTTTTATTCAAAAAACCTTCTCCATTTTAATTATAACAGTAACTGTCAGTATATGTAAACCCTAGAATATAACTAGAAATAGTTACAGAGATAATATCTATCGGGTATCATATCCGTATTCCGCATATGATACGTATATACCAGAATTTGAAATAAGATTCTCGTGCTTCCATAATTGAAAGAAGTTTTCCTTGAAAAAATAAATTCAATAGAAATTGAAAAATTGACTACAACATGCTCTGTACCGAATAAATAGGACTGCTATAAAAGGAAGAGACATGTATCTAATCTGGATACTAGATATATGGCTAGCTATAGCAACGGAAGTTAGATTTGTGCAGGTTTAATAAATATACTAGCTTTATTACGTATTCCAATTGTATTCTCAAATAAGAAGGGGTGGTGTGTAAACTCTCCCACTTTTGTAAATTAGAATTCTCCCTATTAATATAATAGAAATCTATATATATATAATTTTGATAATTTTGAATTTGGAAAAAAAATTAAAAAGGGAGGGATTAAGTATTCTAAAATGAATTCTATAATTTCTATTATACTGTTCTATATTATATTGTTTAGAATTATTAGATTAGGTTTTTATCGAGCCGAACAAATCCCGAGTCGATTTTTTTCCGGTATCCAAATCAAATTGAAATATGTAATATCATAACATAATAATGTTATTATGTTATAAATGGAATCCATTTTTTGGATATTCTAAAAAAACCAAGAAGTCGAGTTGGATCGTTTCAATTCCTTTCCATTTGGATTTTATCCGGTTGTTTTGTTGCAAATTCAAATTTGAGTATTAAATTCAATTTTCACCTTTTTTGTTTCTTCCTAACAGGTATTTCCTATATGGGGTTGGTAAAAAAATTTCATGTGATTCGGTAAAAGCAACAACAATTCCATTATTGCTAATTTTATTCATGTTATTCGATGAATAATGAGACAGCAAATGATGGGACATTTTCTAAAAAATACAAGGGGAAAATAAAAAATAATTGGGGTGAAAATGCAGAAATGTCTACAATACCAGGATTGAATCAGATACAATTTGAAGGGTTTTGTAGGTTTATTGATCGGGGCTTAAGAGAAGAACTTTATAAGTTTTCAAAAATGGAAGATCTGGATCAAGAAATCGAATTTCAATTATTTGCGGAAACATACGAATTGGTAGAACCCTTGATAAAAGAAAAAGATGCTGTATATGAATCACTTACATATTCCTCTGAATTATATGTATCTGCGGGATTAATTTAGAAAAACAATAAGGATATCCAAGAACAAACAATTTTTATTGGAAATATTCCTCTAATGAACTCATTGGAAACTTCTATAGTAAATGGAATTTATAGAATTGTAATCAATCAAATATTGGAAAGCCCTGGTATCTATTATCGGTCAGAATTGGACGATAACAAAATTTTGGTCTATACTGGCACTATAATATCGGATTGGGGAGGGAGATTAGAACTAGAGATTGATAGAAAAGCAAAGATATGAGCTCGTGTCAGTGGGAAATAGAAAATATCTATTCTAGTTCTACTATCAGCTATGGGTTTGAATTTAAATGAAATTCTAGAGAATGTTTGCTATCCCAAACTCTTCTTGTCTTTCTTGAATGATAAAGAAAAAAAATTGGGTCAAAAGAAAACGCCATTTTGGAGTTTTATCAACAATTTGCTTGTGTAGGCGGAGATCCTGTATTTTCTGAATCTTTGTGCAAGAAATTACAAAAAAAAAATTTTCACCAACGATGTGAATTAGGAAGGATTGGTCGACGAAATCTGAATCGAAGATTGAATCTTGATATACCTCAGAACAATACATTTTTGTTACCACGAGATATATTGGCAGCTGCCGATCATTTGATTGGAATGAAATTTGGAATTGGTACACTTGATGATATGAATCATTTGAAAAATAAACGTATTCGTTCCATAGCAGATCTCTTACAAGATTAATTCGGATTGGCTCTGGTTCGTTTAGAAAATATGGTTAGAGGAACTATATGTGGAGCAATTAGACTTAAATTGATACCGACTCCTCAGAATTTGGTGACTTCAACTCCACCAACAACTACTTTTGAATCTAATCGCATTAAGATGTTTTTTTTTTATAATTATGTCGGAACTGTAGAATTTATTAGAAATATATTCTGCTATTGAAAAATGTTTCCACCCATTTTATTTACTTTCTTTCATCTATATCGGATATCCAGATTTTGTCGAATATGAAATAATTGTATTATTTCTATATTCGCAATTCAATATACATAGATAGATACCATATATCTATATCTTTTTTAATGCCCCTTACTTCTATAATCTTTTTTCATATGATTTGTAATACTCGAAGGGTCGATTTTTTTTGTCTTTGTTTTTACCTTTTCGAAGGAAAACACGAGAATCTTTCATTATGATCTGGATTGGGTCTTTCTCTTTCTTTCAGTTAGTAATTGGGATATCCTTTTGATTATTTTGAATAAAATAGAAATTCAATAGAGATATCGAATTGATAATTACTTTTTAGAATTCATTCTGTATATAAATTGAGAATTCTTTATCTTATATAAATTCAATATCCAAAATTGGTGAAGTTTGATCTCTGTAGAACAACTCAAGAAACAAACCTCCTTTTTTCTCTATAAATAGAATAAGGTTTAGATATTGATAGAATTCATACAATTCTTCTTTGTACTACAATGCTTTTGTGAATTTCGCTTCATTTCTCATATCATATTTGTTATTTAGTTTAGTTTTAATTTCGATTTTTCATTTTTTAATTAAAAAGGGAGTCTTTATGTCACGCTACAGAGGGCCTCGTTTCAAAAAAATACGCCGTCTGGGGACTTTACCTGGACTAACTAGTAAAAAGCCTACAGTCGGAAGCGAATTTAGAAACCAATCACGCTCCGGTAAAAAATCTCAATATCGTATTCGTTTAGAAGAAAAACAAAAATTGCGTTTTCATTATGGTCTTACAGAACGCCAATTGCTTAAATACATTCGTATCGCCGGAAAAGCCAAGGGGTCAACCGGTCAGGTTTTACTACAATTACTTGAAATGCGTTTGGATAACATACTTTTTAGATTGGGTATGGCTTCGACTATTCCTCAAGCCCGCCAATTAGTTAACCATAAACATGTTTTAGTTAATGGTCGTATAGTAGATATACCAAGTTATCGCTGCAAACCTCAAGATATTATTACAGCGAAAGATGAACAAAAATCGAAAGCTCTGATTCAAAATTCTCTGGATTCAGCCCCACGTGAGGAATTGCCAAACCATTTAACCCTTCATCCATTCCAATATAAAGGATTAGTAAATCAAATAATAGATAGTCAATGGGTTGGTTTGAAAATCAACGAATTGCTGGTTGTAGAATATTATTCTCGTCAGACTTAATACTAACTAAAAAAACAAGAGTTTTGATACGAGAATTTTAGCTCATTCAGGTATCATCTACATGGATATAGGACGATTTGCATTCCCTGTCCACTTTTTCCAGTATTTTGCATTTCATATTACCAAAAAAATTGGAATTGAAAATTCATAGCAACTAAAGTTGGAATAATGGTATCCGTTGGCATTTGAGATATTGCAGATTGATGAATTAACGGAGAGAGAGGGATTCGAACCCTCGGTAAACAAACAGCCTACATAGCAGTTCCAATGCCACGCCTTGAACCACTCGGCCATCTCTCCCCCATGATGATTATGGCCCAGAAACCGAAGCAATAGTGAATGATTCATATTCCATTTTTGGATAGGCGCCCATATAAAATAAATAATCAATTCGACCTATACGAAATAATTTTTTGTTTATAAAAAAAACCAACTTCTAGGCCGTAGGCTAAAAAAATTCATTAATGAGTCCTTTTTTACGTTATTTCGTACTATTTGTATTGTACAATTCCTTTGTTTGTGGGATTCTTTTTTCTCACGCGATAAAGAATTCAATTTTCGAATGGATTCCTACCTATGCCTAGATCTCGGATAAATGGAAATTTTATTGACAAGACCTTTTCTATTGTAGCCAATATCTTATTACGAATAATTCCGACAACCTCGGGAGAAAAGGAGGCATTTACTTATTACAGAGATGGTGCGATTTGATTATTTTTTTTACCGATCTCAGTCTTATGAGAAAGACACATTATTTTATTCGTAAAAAAATGGCAAAAAACCGACGCTTGCTGAAGGTGAAGTTTACAAATAAAAAAAAAAATTCCTTCTGTCGTGTATCCCCGATTAATGCAGCCTCATATGCTTCAATTATAGATTTTTAGTATTAAGCGAAAGGTTATGTATCTATTATTCACAATCCATATTCCTATTTCATTTTAATGAATATAGATTATGGATAAAAGATACTCATACAAATTCATCATGTGCCAGGAACCAGATTTGAACTGGTGACACGAGGATTTTCAGTCCTCTGCTCTACCAGCTGAGCTATCCCGACCTCTCTTGAGGCATCATATTAATCTTATTAGATTACTTAAATATATGTCAATGACTCCATATCAACTAAAAACAAGACAAAAAAAAATTCTAATTAGAATATATATTATTATTATTAACATATATATATAAGAATATATTATTCTTATTCCATAGTCCAAATAGATTCCAATGTATTCCAATACATATTCCAAACAAATACTTATGATTGTTGATTGTGATAAGAAAAAGAAAAGAAAGAAAAACTCTACTCGAATCCATTTGTGAAAGACTATACTAAATAAGACACATAACGAATTTCCAAAATTGAAAAAAAAAACTAACATATGGGAAAAAGAATTAGAGGGTTAAGCAGGTCTTTTGGGGATAGAGGGGCTTGAACCCTCACGATTTCTTAAGTCGACGGATTTTCCTCTTCCTATAAATTTTATTGTTGTCGAGATTGACATGTAGAATGGGACTCTATCTTTATTCTCGTCCGATTAATCAGTTCTTCAGAGGATCTATCAGACTAGGATGGAGTGAATAAATTGATCAGTTAATATGAATATTCAATTATTTCTTTAACTTGGAATTGATTTGATTCACATCTTTCATTTGTGATAGACATCTTTCTATTTGTGATATAAGGATTCAAAAATAGGGATTTCGAGTAGTGTATTCATTAATCAATTGAAATAGTATTTCAGTACAAATACGTAAACAAGTCTATATACATATTTCTGTATAGCCTTTCGAGAATTTCATTTGTACAGAAGGATTCCTTTCCTCACGCGAAAGGAAAGGTCGTCAACTCCATTTGTTAGAACAGCTTCCATTGAGTCTCTGCACCTATCCCTTTTTTATTCTCGCTTTCTTAATGTTTATTTCCTTTCCGAAAACGGGATTTGGCTCAGGATTACCCATTGTTAATTCCAGGGTTTCTCTGAATTTGAAAGTTATCACTTGGTAAGTTTCCATACCAAGGCTCAATCCAATTAAGTCCGTAGCGTCTACCAATTTCGCCATACCCCCTTTTTTTCCTTGCGATTAGAATCGCATTAAGATGTTTTTTTTTTATAATTATGTCGGAACTGTAGAATTTATTAGAAATATATTCCGCTATTGAAAAATGTTTCCACCCATTTTATTTACTTTCTTTCATCTATATCGGATATCCAGATTTTGTCGAATCTGAAATAATTGTATTATTTCTATATTCGCAATTCAATATACATAGATAGATACCATATATCTATATTTTTTTTAAAGCCCCTTACTTCTATAATCTTTTTTCATACAATTTGTAATACTCGAAGGGTCGATTTTTTTTTCGTCTTAGTTTTTACCTTTCCGAAGGAAAACACGGGAATCTTTCATTATGATCTGGATTGGGTCTTTCTCTTTCTTTCAGTTAGTAATTGGGATATTCTTTTGATTATTTCGAATAAAATAGAAATTCGATAGAGATATCGAATTGATAATTACTTTTTAGAATTCATTCTGTATATAAATTGAGAATTCTTTATCTTATATAAATTCAATTAATTTAAGGATATAAATATATGGTTAAATTTATCCTGATAATCCAATCTTTTATAGATAGATTATGGATAGATTTATACATATTAAATCTTAATGGATAAGAATATTCTAAATTCTAGATACTATCTATATTAGTATATAATATATATTACTATATTAATAGTATATATTACTATATTAATGTATTAATATAATTACTGTAACTGTAATAGAATTTTTACAAATTCGAAATGATAATAAATAAAAGAAATAAAATATATATTTTTTTCTAATTTTATTTTAATATTCAATTTATAATAATTGAATTATGACATATTCATTATGTTCGTAATAGCAAATTCCAAACTGTTAATAACTAAGATTCTATTAGTTTATTTAATTCCTATGCATGCGCATTTTCTTTTATATGAGCCTGCTTAGCTCAGAGGTTAGAGCATCGCATTTGTAATGCGATGGTCATCGGTTCGATTCCAATAGCCGGCTTTTCTCTTTTTGTTGTTGTTTTATTTTTTAAAAATGGATAATATCTTTTTTTTAGGAATCCAAAATTGATGAAGTTTGATCTCTGTAGAAGAATGCGACCTATTATGGGACATACAATGCATTACAGACGTATGCTCATTACGCTTCAACCGGGTTATTCTATTCCACCTCTTAGAAAGAAATAAACTTAAATCAAAATACTTAATAGCATGGCGATACATTTATACAAAACTTCAACCCTGAGCACACGCAATGGAGCCGTAGACAGTCAAGTCAAATCCAATCCACGAAATAATTTGATCTATGGACAACATCGTTGTGGTAAAGGCCATAATGCCAGAGAAATCATTACCGCAGGGCATAAAGGGGGAGGTCATAAGCGTCTATACCGTAACATCGATTTTCGTCGGAATGAAAAAGACATATATGGTAGAATCGTAACCATAGAATACGACCCCAATCGAAATGCATACATCTGTCTCATACACTTTGGGGATGGTGAAAAAAGATATATTTTACATCACAGAGGGACTATAATTGGAGATACCATTGTTTCTAGTACATAAGTTCCTATTAAAATGGGAAATTCCCTACCTTTGAGTGCAGTTTGAACTATTGATTTATGTCAAAAGCATAACATCCGGGAAAAGCCACCTTTTTCTCAACAATGTCTTTGTCATTCGATCCAATAGCGTTCCGTTAGATAGGAACATATTTGATAAATATTGATAACTCTCGGATAGAGTATTAGAACGGAAAAATCCATTAGATAATGAACTATTGGTTCTAAGCCATCTCTGGTGATAAATCAACAATTCGAAATGCTTTTCTTGCGTATTATTGATAAACCAGCGTTTATATATAGATGTAGGAAGATCTGTTTAGGAAGTAAGAAGCCCCTTTGACATCTCTTCATCTGCAAAGAATTGTTGATGTGAAAACACAAAGACGGAGACAAAAGGCTGAACATTCTGGAGCTACAAAGATAGTTATTAAATCGTTAGCGCCGCATAAAAACATTCCTCCTAGAATAAATAATTTGCATTATGTATTTAATATATTTATATTATAAATATAAAAATATAACTCTAAATAGAATTTCTATATTTCTAAAAACTAAAAATAAAAGATAAAAAAAGATTTTGAATGATTTGAATTGAATAAGAACCACTTATCCTTTGAGAATTAATATAAATATAGAATATCTAATATAATTAATTTATTATATTATTTATTCAAAGAAAAGATATTAAACATGAAAGAATCAGAATAATAATCTAAATTTTAATTTGAAAGTTGAATTAGAAAGGAATTACTCAAAAACAAATTATTCTTGATACCCTCAACACCTGTCTCAGAGCTTTGGAATGTTATGCTATTCCGTTCCAGCCAAATGTTTCAGATAACTGCAAAGAACCCTACCAGCTACTTCTTTTGTTTAGAATTACGACTAGGCACTTCCATCCAACTTTCAAACAGCTCTTTGAGTGTCCCCGAAAAAACCCATGCTCTATTAGCACTCTTCAGCCAAGCGCACCACACCTGCCATGTGAACTCACAGCCAAGAAACAAATGATCCACAAATTCTATTTCCTTTTTACACAAAACACATATCTTATCACTATGATGTATGATTCCTAGTCTACTTAGCCTCTCTTTAGTGTTTACTCTACCGACTAAGACAAACCATGCAAATAGTTCAACCCTTGGAGGAATCAAACCTCTCCATATGGCACTAGTGAAGCTGTAACTTGTGATGTCCTCTGAGAGGGTCCCTTGCTGCAACACCTGCATAAAAGAATTAGTAGAAAAAACACATGTTCTGTCAAATTTTCATATAACTGTATCCTCTCTATTAGTGATAGTCTAACTGGCCGTAGTCGCTCATGAACTTGATTAAGTAACTCTAGCTCCCATTGAAATAATTCTCTCCTCCACTGAAAGTTCCATACCCACTCCAGCCCATCACAAAACCCACAGTCCCTAATAACATATCCTTGCTGATTTGAAACAGAGAAGAGTCTTGGAAAACAATCTTTTAACATGCCACTTTGTAACCAATCATCCTCCCAAAATCGAACACGTCTACCATTTCCCACCTCCATAGACAAACCACTAATCATCCTTTCTCTAACCTGATGCTCTTTAACATTGAGCTGGCAAATATCTTTCCACAGGCCACCTCTTGATGGTAAAGGATGTTTTGACAACATTACAGTTGGGTTCAAATGATAACAAGAACATGCAACCTTCTTCCACAATGGGCAATCTTTCTTCGAAAAGTGCCACCACCACTTGAACAACAGCGACGCATTTCTGATTACAGCATCTCCCACCCCTAAACCTCCTAGCTTTTTCAGAGCTTGCACCATTTCCCATTTCACAAGAGGTATACCGTTATTCCCATCTTCTTTACTCCACAAGAACCTTCTCTGTAGCCCAATTATTTTGTCCGCAACCACTTTTGGCATCTTATTCAAGCTTAAGTAGTATACTGGTAAGCTATTAAGAACTGATTTTATGAGAACTAGTTTACCAGCTTTGTTAAGAGACTTTGTTTTCCATAGACTAAGCTTATCTTCCACCTTGTCTATAATCGATTTCCAAGTCTTCACCAAGCGAGGGTTTGCACCAAGGAAAATTCCTAAATACCTAACAGGTAGAGTAGCTTCTGCATAACCCAACAAATCACACATATTCATCACCCATTCCTTCTCACAATTGACTTCTCAATAGTTCACAATTGTCTCCGTTTCCTGTGGGCAAAATATAATTGTGTCATCTACAAATTGGAGACGCGACAACTCTATATTGTCTCTTCCCACTAACAGTGGAGAAATACGTCCATTGCTGACTGCCTCACCCACCATCCTGTGTAGGACATTAACAACAAAAACGAACAGAAAGGGAGAGAGAGGATCACCTTGTCTAAGACCTCTCTCCATCTTGAACGGCTTAGCCGGTGACCCATTGATCAATACCGACATAGACGTTGTAGTCACACATTCCTTCACCCATGCCCTCCATCTAGGACCAAAGCCCATCTGTTGTAGCACGATATCCACAAAGCTCCATCTCACCCTATCATACACTTTTTGAAAGTCCAATTTGATAATTGTAGCTTGCTTCTTACGCAACTTTAGCCATTGCACCGTTTCACAAGCAATGAGCGCACCATCATGTATTTTACGACCCTTTACAAAAGTAGACTGAGTCCCTCCCACTAAACCTGGCACCACTAGACGCATTCTTCTCACCAAAACTTTGGATATCACATTATATACACACTCAACCATGATAATTGGCCTTAGGTCTTTGATCTCCTTTGCCCCCACAAATTTTGGAGCTAGTGCCACCCATGTTACATTAGTATCTGTTGGTAGCTTGGCGCTTTGGAAAAAGCCCAACACAGCTGCAATAAATTCCTGACCAATCTCATCCCAATATTTCTTGATGAAGTTCATATTGTACCCGTCACTACCTAGTGCTTTACTTGACTCGCAATCCCACACTGCCTCTCGTACTTCTTCAGGTGATGGCAACACCTCTAGTACTGATGCCTCGTCATTAGTAATTCATTTTACCAACCCATCATGAATCCCAATCATAGGAGCAGATCCCTGCCGATATAGATCTTTATAAAATCCTGTAATTGCAACCTTTATTCTGGACTGGTTTCTCACCAATCTGCCATTAATTACAAGAGAGTCGATTCTATTGTTCTGCTTTCTAGCTGACGCCAGGTTATGGAAGTATCTAGTGTTCTTGTCCATATCTTTAGCATGTTGAGATCTGGACATCTGCTTCCAATGAACCTCTTTTCTGGCATACCATTTTGCACAACAAGTCACAAGAGCCTTCCGTCTAGCCTCCACTGTTCTGTCATAACTACCAGTACTAACCATGTCATCAATCTTCCTAATCTCTTCCTTAAACCTCTTTATCCTGTTGTCCAGGTCCCCAAACTTATCCTTATGCCATCTCCTTAGTGGTACCGTTAAGGCCTTCAGTTTATTAGTGAACTCACCTTCACACAAAAACCTACACTCTTCCTTTTCCATCCTCAGAAATCCTTCATGTGTAAACCAGGAATCCAGGCTTCGAAATGGTCTTGGACCTGCACTAAGTCTTGTATCTTCCAAAATCAACAAGCAATGATCTGATAGACCTCTAGGCCCCCCTTTCAACATAGTATCTGGAAATTCCTCTAGCCACTCCACACTGACGAGAATCCTGTCAATACGGCTGCAAGATTGGCCTCAGAACCATGTGAATTTCTGATTAGTTAGTGGTAAATCCACCAGCTGTAAATCTTGCACCCATTCCTTGAAATCTTCTGCCGATGCTGGTAAACTAACATCACCTTTCCTTTCCTTCAACCTTAATATCTCATTGAAGTCTCCCATAAAGCAAAACGGAACTTGGCACAGATCCACAATGTAGCTTAACTCCTCCCACATCACCAGTTTCTCACTCCGTATATGTGCTCCATACATTAGGCAGAATGCACAGTTCAAGCTATTTTTTGTCAACAAACCTTCAACGCATAGCCAACCATCCCCTTTGTAATAGTTCGGATTTTTAAACAACAAGTCATCCCACATTAGCAATAGACCACTAGAGGCACCTACTGATTCTACAAAATCCTAACCCATCGTGTCACAACCCCACAATCGTGCGACATCAAACTTAGTTATAACCTCCTTCTTAGTTTCAATCAATCCTAGCATGTTCAACCTATAATTTTGCTTCAACTCTTTTACCATACTCAACTTCCCATTCCCTCTTAGACCTCTAACATTCCAGCAACTATAAATCATTTAAAATAATTTTTACTCACCTTTTTTTATGTTTGGGCCTGCTTCTCCTGGCTTTCTCTTTTTGTTTTGCCATCTTTCTTTTTTCCACAATTGCTTCATTCTGACTTTATAGAATCGCCATGATGTCTTCTTCTTCATCATATAAGACCACACTAGACTCCACTGCTAACTTTAAAGCTTCCTTATTTTCGGTTAACTTACCTTCATGCGTACGCTGCTCATCGACATTCTGGGTTGTGTCTTCTGCATCTGTTTCAGAAACTCCCTCCTCTGTACCATGTTCTTTGGTGTTGTCCTGTCTCAGAATCTCATCATCGCCTGCGACATCAATTCTGTGATTTTCCCCTTCGTGTAGTTGCAACATTTCCCTCCCCTAGTTTGTCTGGCCCATTTTTTTTCCACCAACCCCTCCAAATGCAGCCCTTGATTACACCCCTCCACATTGTTAGCCGCTACCTCACTCTCCTCAACAACGCTACATGATCGAGCTTGTTGGCTTCCATCCAGCTCGTTGCATAATTGTCCGCATGCCACGACTCCTCGCTGCGCCATGGAGCAGCTTGCACATTCCTTAACAGCTGCATGAATGTGAACCTGCGTGGCTCCCAGCGTCCCGCCGCGTGCTTCCTTCTCCATGAACAAGCTGGCTTGTCCTGGCCCAGTCCTTGCATTGAGTTCCTGATCCGGCCCACAGTCACTGGTGCCTACCCGCTTTGAAACGGATGGCTTGTAGAGTTCAAGAGTGGGCCTCAATTCACAGGCCCCTTTTTGTTTTGCAAACCCATAGTTCAACAACGATACAATTTGGGAAGGTTGCATAGGCCCAACCGAATCATGGCCCAGGAGGATGCAATCATTGGGACATTGTTTGTGGGCTTCCATGCTTTTGCCCACCCTCCCCTTATCTCTCCCCTTACGGTTTCTTTCCTCAATTCCTTTGGACCCACTCTCCTTATCAATCCAATCTCTGGTAACAGTTCTTTCTGAGTCAATCTTTGTATGATCACCCAAACCCTCAAGATCTGCCTCCCCATTTAATTTTCTTAAATTTTAGGAATCCCGCTATTCGTTGCATATGATCCCGATTTAAATGTTCATTATTACATTCTTTCAAAAAAATATCTGGTGTTACCATTCTACCCTTGTCTTTCTCCCCTGCCTTAGACCGCATTGAGATTAGCTCAGCCGCCGGATCCCATACTACCGCCATTGCTACCCTTCCCCCAGCCTGTGAACTAGAGCTTTCACTCGTTGGACTAGTGATTGTCTTTTCCATGAAGCATGTTTCTCCGTATATTTCTCTTCGTACCTATTTTGCGAAGACATCAAAGCCACTAGTGCCTACAGAGATATGCACCCATTCCTAAATTACATCAAATACATAGGTATCAATTAACAATCGACCAGCACTGAAAGATAAGGCAGATTTCGTCAAATCATCACACTTGACTACTTCCCCCCCAAAGACCCCCTATTGTGTTGAACGTCTCTGCTGACCAGACATGTAAAGGCCCTCCATAACATTCTAACCATACTCTTCTTGTCTCACTCCGTTATGATTCTTCCCATCTCCATACACTATGAAAGAATTGTAGAAAACTATTCATTTTGAAAGTAAACGATTCCTCTGCATTCTTCACAGTATCAAAAACTAGTAATGCTTTGTATGCTTCAAGTTCTCTGACTTTTACCACCTGGGGAAAGTTCTTGCTAATCACTCTTTGTAGCGCTTTGAAATCAATGGCCGTCGTCATTCCTCCTAATAAACATCATAGCAGCCAGTTAAAATTTTCTTTTGCTATTGGAACTTCAACCCTCTTCGTCCAACCATTCCCATTCAGATCCCTGGTAGTTGTGATCTTCTTTGTTTCCTCCAGTTTTGCAGGGCTTTTGCCTTTCTGAGGTTGCCTGCTCTCTACAGCCATTTTTATAATGTCTCCCTGACGTATCCCGGTGTTCTTTCCCTCCATATGCCTTCTATACTTAGCCTCAGCTACAGAGATTGTCTTCCCCCTTATACTCATATGATGCATTTCTGCCATGGCCTTCATCGCACCCCCTCTCGTCGTATAGCGAACAAACGCAAACAAATCAACTTTCCTATTTTTTAGCTTCTGGCCTAGATAGACGTCATTGATTCGTCACGTCCAATGGAACAGGTGAAACAATTCCTTCTTCGAAATGTCCTGTGGTAAGTTGGCGACAAAAACATAAAAATATATTAGATTGAATTATGTTTTAATATTATGTTTAGTTTAAGATAAATATAAATATTGAGAGGTAGTTATAAAATTAAAAAAGTTAAATGGAGGTGCTTTTAAGAAGAAATGTTATTTCTATTTTCGTTCCTAAAATTTTCAACCCTTGTGTTCCTACTTTTTGATTTGCAGATATTCAAAAGACTAAAATTTTGTGTTTCAACATTAAATTTTTAATTATGACTATAAATAAATTTTTAATCATCAAACACAATATTAAGTCTTAATTTTTTAATTTTTCAATCTCAATCTCAGTCTCTGAAAATAAAACGCTACTTAATAAGATGACTGTAAATTTATACATTTAAATGGCTTTTAAGTAGTAAATTTAAAAGTTAATTATTTTTGTTGATGTGATAATATATGATTAATTATTTGTATAACATTATTTTATAATGCCAATACATAGAATTAAATTCTTACTTTTAATCACCAAAAGTATTTAGTTATATTACTTATTTAATTATACGACTATAAATAAATTGTCATAACAATGAAATTATTATTTATTATTTAAAACACTAATGCTAAATGAACAACTTATATTGTAGGGTATATAACTATTTTGGTCCTCAAAAAATTTTAGATCAGACACTTTAGTTCCTAACTAAAATTAATTATTCGATTGGTCCCTAACAATTAATTCCGTCAGTCACTTAGGTCCTTGGCTCCATCAACTCTAAAGAAAGACAAAATAGTTCCTGACAACTCTAATGGGGGATAAAATGAACCCTTGCCAACTCTAACAAAGGACAAAATGATCCATGTCTCCTTTATTCGAAAACGACACTGTTCTTCCCTAATTTTTATCATATCTCGCATAACCCTAACATTCATACTCTCCTTCTTCACCTTCATAGTCTTCTTTTTCATCTTTTCCTTCTTCCTCTTTAGTTCCAAGATTAAGCCATGGTGTAATTGCCACACGTGTCGCAACTACCTCAACATGTCATGGACCACATACTTCCTAAATCTCTGTGACTGGTACATGCATCTACCTCCTCTACACTTCACCCACCAGAAGCATCCACTTCCACGTTCTCGATAACATCACCTCCAATGCTGACAACATCCACGATATCCTCAAGACCAAGTTTCACAACTACCCTAAGGGCACACCTTTCTCCACTCTCCGGCAAGCAATATAGATTGTTGGATATTAGGACATCATGAAAGATTCTCCTTCGACATCATATGCAAATCCTCATTTGAAATAGACACTGAGTGCTTCATTCCTTCTTTTCTAGAGTCCAAGTTAGCAGATAGCTTCGACCTCACATCCAAGCTATCAGTACAACGAGCAATGTCGCCATTGCCGCTCATATGGAAACTGAAACGATTATTGAACATTGGTTCAAAGAAGAAGCTGAAGGAAGCGATCAGAGTGGTGGACAATGTGGTCATGGAGATGATAGGGCAGAGGAGGAGGGAGATGGCAACCACGACGACGGGTCTTAACAAATCAGACTTGCTGTTTAGATTCATGGGATCCATCGAAGATGACAAGTAGTTGAGAGACATAGTCATTAGTTTCTTGAGTCTGAATTGGTTGAGAACAAGTTGAGGATTTTTTTTCTTGTGAACATTGAAGTTGTAGAGTGTGCATTGTGTACATATAAAATAATGACTATGTAACACAAAGCATTACACCTAGGATGTAACACAGAGGTGGTGAGGCGCTACGACCTCTAAAATAAAATGTGTTCATATAATAGTTGAAAGAATATAATAAACTAGGAGCTTTGGAAAAATGGGTAAAACAAAATCGCGAAATAAAAAACGGAATGCTCTGAAAACGGAATAACTTGCGTGTGAAGAAAACTATATCTATCAAACATAACATAATAAAAGTAGGAATAGAGAGTCAAAGATAAAAAATAATAAGCTCCTAACTCAGCCTGCGAAATCAAGGCTGGCCGGAGAATACTTACACACACACACACACACACACACACACACACACAACAAGTTATGTGGAGAGTAAGCTAAGTACATACATATACATCACTGTCCAACAAAATAACCCAGTAACCACTTCGCTTCAGGAGCTCAGATGCCTAAAGAGACACCTCTCGACCTGCATCTGAAAAACAACAACATAGTATGGAATGAGAACCGGAGGTTCTCAATATGGTAAAGGCGCCACACACATAATAGATAAGGTCCTGGGAATGCCAGAGGTAATCTTAGAACACCGACACTCAGATTATAGAGCTTAAAGTATGAACCAGAAGCCATAAAAGGTAGTTTTATAAGAGTATCTAAACCTAACTTAACTTAATCTTAAATCTAAGTCTCATACTGCCATTCTTCCATACCTCCAACTCTATCATGCATTTCACAAACAAATAAATAGATAAAGGCAAGCACAAGAAGGTTACAAATACTGCAGGTAACACATATACATTTAACATGGCAAGTACATTTTGGCACACTCAATTATAGCACAAGTAAGTAATTTAAGTAATATGCATATGATGCATGCCTGTCCTATGGCTGATGAGGCTCATCTGTCGGTTATCCAGCCAACCCGACAAGTATGAAAACCTTAGACTGTCCCACGACGTGCATCCCAAGAGTCTATGCATAGCTTTTTCTCAAATAATCAATATTGCTCAATGGGGGTTACATTCCTGGGAAATTGTAGTGCCCGATCACACTTACGTTGTAGGGTCAACAGAGTATCGAGTTTTCAACCTGCTACACGTGGTGGCGAGCCACGACACTTTATCCAGGGAATCTCGTATCTCAGATCATTAAATCAATCAAGCCAAATTTCATACATAATCTTTCATAAGAATATCCCGTCAAGTATCATATATGACTTATCTGTAACATCTCATAATCAATTCATCAACTTTCAACTTTACTTCACTTTTAAGTTATCCTCATTTCCAAACTTCATTTGATTATCAGGTTTAACACTATTGTTTATGACCAACAGAATAAAAATAGAGGTGTAGTAGTTTGAAATAGGTTTTTAAAACCTTAAAAATCATGTTTGCCGGAACAAGTGCCACGCGTATGCGTGAGCTTGTAAAAATGAAGCTCACGGGCGCGTCCCCTGTCATGCGTATGCTTAGGTGGATACCTGGTGCACGAAATTGTGATCATCAATGGCGCCATCAACATGGTACGCTCAATTGCAATCTCAACTCTGTATCATAACTTCGCACAACTAACCAGCAAGTGCACTGGGTCGTTCAAGTAATGAACCTTACGCGAGTAAGGGTCGATCCCACGGAGATTGTTGGTATGAAGCAAGCTATGATCATCTTGTAAATCTCAGTCAGGGAGATTCAAATGGTTATAGATGATTTATGAATAAAGCATAAAATAAAGATAGAGATACTTATGTAAGTCATTGGTGATAATTTCAGATAAGCGCATGGAGATGCTTTGTCCCTTCCGTCTCTCTGCTTTCCTACTGTCTTCATCCAATCCTTCTTACTCCTTTCCATGGTAAGTTGTATGTTGGGCATCACCGTTGTCAGTGGCTACAATCCCGTCCTCTCAGTGAAAATGTTCAACGCGCTCTGTCACAGCACGGCTAATCATCTGTCGGTTCTTAATCAGGTTGGAATAGAATCCAGTGATTCTTTTGCGTCTGTCACTAACGCCCAGCCTTCAGGAGTTTGAAGCTCGTCACAGTCATTCAATC
>NC_029773.3:69644695-69647008 GCF_000817695.3 Arachis duranensis | reverse complement strand
ACTCGAGGTACAGTAGAGCTCCACACCTTAATCTATGGTGTGTAGAAACTCCACCGTTGAAAATACATAAGAACAAGGTCTAGGCATGGCCAAATGGCCAGTCTCCATAATCTAAGAACTAGACGTCCAAAGATGATCTCAAGATCTAAAGTGATCAAAAGATGAAAATACAATAGTAAAAGGACCTATATGTAGAGAACTAGTAGCTTAGGGTTTACAAAGATGAGTAAATGACACAAAAATCCACTTCCGGGCCCACTTGGTGTGTGCTTGGGCTGAGCATTGAAGCTTTCATGTGTAGAGACTTTTCTTGGAGTTAAACGCCAGCTTTTGTGCCAGTTTGGGCGTTTAACTCCCATTCTTGTGCCAGTTCTGGCGTTTTACGCTAGAATTCTTGAGCTGACTTGGAACGCCTGTTTGGGCCATCAAATCTCCGGAAAAGTATGAACTATTATACATTTCTGGAAAGCCCAAAATGTCTACTTTACAACGCAATTCAGAGTGCACCAATTGGGTTTCTGTAGCTCCAGAAAATCTACTTCGAGTGCAGGGAGGTCAGAATCCAACAGTATCTGCAGTCCTTTTTAGCCTCTAAATCAGATTTTTGCTCAGGTCCCTCAATTTCAACCAGAAAATACATGAAATCACAGAAAAACACATAGTGTATGTAGTAAAGTCCAGAAAAGTGAATTTTAACTAAAAACTAATAAAAATATAATAAAAACTAACTAAAATATTGGTGGACAAAATTGTGATCATCAATGTTGTATTCTGTGTTGTTGTATGGAATAATTATAATAGCTCTTTACTATGTGTGATCACAACTCCGTTCAACTAACCAGCAAGTGTATTGGGTCGTCCAAGTAATAAACCTTACGTGAGTAAGGGTCGATCCCACAGAGATTGTTGGTATGAAGCAAGCTATGGTCATCTTGTAAATCTCAGTCAGGCAGATAATAATTGATTATGGATTTTCGAATATTAATAAATAATAAATAGAAAATAAAGATAATTAAAATAGGATAGAAATACTTATGTAAATTAATGGTGGGAATTCCAGATAAGCGTATGGAGATACTGTGCCCTTTCTTTTTCTACTTTCCTACTTCTTCCTTCAATCCTTCTTACTCCTTTCCATGGCAAGCTGTATGTAGGGCATCACCGTTGTCAATGGCTACATCCTATCTTCTCAGTGAAAAAGGTCCAAATGCTCTGTCACAGCACGGCTAATCATCTGTCGGTTCTCAATCAGGTTGGAATAGAATCCTTTGATTCTTTTGCGTCTGTCACTAACGCCCAGCCTTCAGGAGTTTGAAGCTCGTCACAGTCATTCAATCCCGGAATCCTACTCGGAATACCACAGACAAGGTTAAACTTTCCGGATTCCCATGAATGCCGCCATCAATCTAGCTTATACCACGAAGATTCTGTTTAAGGAATCCAAGAGATATGCGCCCGGCCTAAGGTAGAACGGAAGTGGTTGTCAGTCACGTGCGTTCATATGTGAGAATGATGATGAGTGTCACGGATCATCACATTCATCAAGTTGAAGTGCAACGAATATCTTAGAATAGGAATAAAGAGAATTGAATAGGAAATAGTAGTAATTGCATTAAAACTTGAGGTACAGCAGAGCTCCACACCCTTAATCTATGGTGTGTGGAAACTCCACCGTTCAAAATACATAAGTGAAAGGTCCAGGCATGGCCGAGTGGCCAGCCCCCATGATCTGAGAACTAAACGTCCCAAGATTACTAATACAATAGTAAACTATCCTATTTATACTAGACTAGCTACTAGGGTTTACACGAGTAAGTAATTGATGCATAAATCCACTTCCGGGGCCCACTTTGTGTATGTTTGGGCTGAGCTTGATCTATCCACGAGCTGAGGCTTCTCTTGGAATTGAACGCCAAGTTGTAACGTGTTTTGGGCGTTCAACTCCGGGTCGTGACGTGTTTCTGGCGTTTTACTCCAGACAGCAGCATGGAACTGGCGTTGAGTGCCAGTTTACGTCGTCAATTCCCGAATAAAGTATAGACTATTATATATTTCTGGAAAGCTCTAGATGTCTACTTTTCAATGCCGTTGAGAGCGCGCCATTTGGAGTTTTGTAGCTCCAGAAAATCTATTTCGAGTGCAGGGAGGTCAGATTCCAACAGCATCAGCAGTCCTTTGTCAGCCTCCTATCAGAGTTTTGTTCAAGTCCCTCAATTTCAGCCAGAAATTACCTAAAATCACAGAAAAACACACAAAATCATAGTAAAGTCCAGAAATGTGAATTTAACATAAAAACTAATGAAAACATCCCTA
>NC_029773.3:69644169-69644461 GCF_000817695.3 Arachis duranensis | reverse complement strand
TAATTAGATGAGCGGGACTTGTAGCTTTTTGCTTCTGAATAGTTTTGGCATCTCACTTTTTCTTTTGAAGTTTAGAATGATTGGCTTCTCTAGGAATTTAGAATTTCGGATGGTGTTATTGACTTTCCTAGTTAAGTATGTTGATTCTTGAACACAGCTACTTATGAGTCTTGGTCATGGCCCTAAGCACTTTGTTTTCCAGTATTACCACCAGATTGTGACTCAGCTTTGCTAGAGTCCCTAGTTAGAGGTGTCCAGAGCTCTTAAGCACACTCTTTTTGCTTTGGATCAC
>NC_029773.3:69642522-69644063 GCF_000817695.3 Arachis duranensis | reverse complement strand
CTTGATTTAGCCGCTTAGGCCTGGATTTTATTTCCTTGGGCCCTCCTATCCATTGATGCTCAAAGCCTTGGATCCTTTTTACCCTTACCTTTTGGTTTTAAGGGCTATTGGCTTTTTCTGCTTGCTTTTTCTTTTTCTTTCTATATTTTATTTTATTTTATTTTATTTTATTTTATTTTTCGCAAGCTTTTGTTTTTCACTGCTTTTTCTTGCTTCAAGAATTAATTTTATGATTTTTCAGATCATCAATAACATTTTTCTTTGTTCATCATTCTTTCAAGAGCCAACAATTTTAACATTCATAAACAACAAGATAAAAAATATGCACTGTTCAAGTATTCATTCAGAAAACAAAAAGTATTGTCACCACATCAATATAATTAAACTAAATTCAAAGATAAATTCGAAATTCATGTACTTCTTGTTCTTTTGAATTTGAAACATTTTTCTTTTAAGAGAGGTGAAGGATTCATGGAATTATTCATAACTTTAAGACATAGTTACTAACTACTAATGATCATGAAGTAGAGACACAAAACATAGGTAAACATATAAAAACCGAAAAGCAGAGAAAATAAGAACAAGGAATGAGTCCACCTGAGTGAGGGTGGCGCCTTCTTGAAGGTCCAATGGTGCTTTTTGATCTCCTTTATGTCTCTTCCTTGCTTCTGTTGCATGATCCCTAGTGATTTTGGTGTTCCTATCCTTAGTTGCTTCCAATAATTATGTGGAGGAACATGTATCCCCTGAGGTATCTCAGGGATTTCTTGAAGAGGGAATTTCTCATGCTCTCTTGATGTGCAGTCAAATGCTCTTCTACTGAGTTATGGACCCTTGAGATGAATCTTTCCATCTCCCATGACTCAGAGGTGGAAGCTTTTGTCTTCTTTTTTCTCTTCTCTTTCTTTTCTCTTTTTTTTTTTGAGGTTTCTCTGGCCTTAGGTGCCATCAATGGTTATGGAAAAGCAAGAAAAGCAAAAAAAAAAAGCTATGCTTTTACCACACCAAACTTAGAATGTTGCTCGCCCTCGAGCAAAAGAAGAAAGAATAGAAGAAGGAGAAGAAGATATGGGGGAGAGGGAGAGATGTTTGTGTTTTGGCCATGTGATGAGCGGATAATTTATACGCTTTTTGGCATTGTTTTCATATAGTTTTTAGTAAGTTTGAGCTACTTTTAGGGATGTTTTCATTAGTTTTTATGTTAAATTCACATTTCTGGACTTTACTATGAGTTTGTGTGTTTTTCTGTGATTTCAGGTAAAATCTGGCTGAAATTGAGGGACTTGAGCAAAACTCTGAAAAAGGCTGACAAAAGGACTGCTGATGCTGTTGGAATCTGACCTCCCTGCACTCAAAATGGATTTTCTGGAGCTACAGAACTCCAATTGGCGCGCTCTCAACGGCGTTGGAAAGTAGACATCCCGGGCTTTCCAGCAATATATAATAGTCCATACTTTATTCGAAGAATGATGACGTAACTTGGCGTTAAACGCCAAGTTCATGCTGCTGCCTGGAGTTAAACGCCAGAAAAACGTCATGAT
>NC_029773.3:69630375-69637251 GCF_000817695.3 Arachis duranensis | reverse complement strand
AGACTGGTTAGCTGTGCGAGTGACAGCCGCACAGGGTATTTCCCCGAGAGGAAGAAAGTAGCCACAGTTGATGGTGAACCCCTATACAAAGCTTGCCATGGAAAGGAGTAAGAAGGATTGAGTAGAAGCAGTAGGAGAGCAGGCGTCCCTGGGCTCTACAGCATCTCCATCCGCTTATCTGAAATTCCCACTAATGAATCTGCATAAGTATTCTATCCCTTTCTTTAATCTATTCTTTTATCTTTATTTTCGAAACCCATAAACTATTTTAATCTGCCTAACTGAGATTTGCAAGGTGACCATAGCTTGCTTCATACCAACAATCTCTGTGGATTCGACCCTTACTCACGTAAGGTTTATTACTTGGACGACCCAGTACACTTGCTGGTTAGTTGAACGGAGTTGTGAATTTAACCAAGAGACACAATAGTTTTTGTGTATATGCTAAAGCTCAAAAGATAGTAATCACAATTTCGTCCACCACCATGTAGGGTGGGTTTGGGTGGAAAGGATGGATGGATGTGAGTGGTGAAGAGATGATGGCAAAGAGGGATTAAGGTGATTTAGGAAGAAGGGTTTTTGGGAAAGTGTGTTATTGGATTAGGAGATAAGGTGGGAATATGTTAGGTGGGGATCCTGTAGGGTCCACAGAACCTGAGATGATCTTGTGGGGTCCACAGATCCTGAGGTGTCAAGGATTTACATCCCTGCACCAATTAGGCATGTAAAATGCCTTAGCATACCATTCTGGCGTTTAAATACCGAAGTGGTGCACGTTCTGGGCGTTCAACGCCCATGTGTAGCATGTTTCTGGCGTTGAACGCCAGTTCCATGCTTGTTACTGGCGTTCAGCGCCAGCTTTTCTCAAGGCACATTCCTGGCGTTCAAACGCCAAGATGTTGCTTGTTTCTGGCGTTCAGCGCCAGATCCATGCTCTGTTCTGGCGTTGAACGCCAGCCATATGCACCTTATTGGCGTTTAAACGCCAGTAAGTCCTTCCTCCAGGGTGTGATTTTTCTTCTGCTGTTTTTGATTCTGTTTTTAATTTTAGTATTTTTTCGTGACTCCACATGATCATGAACCTAATAAAACATAAAATAACAATAAAATAAAATTAAAATTAGATATATAAAAATTGGGTTGCCTCCCAACAAGCGCTTCTTTAGTGTCATTAGCTTGACAGTGGGCTTTCATGGAGCCTCACAGATATTCAGAGCATGATAAGGGCCTCCCAACACCAAACTTAGAGTTTGAATGAGGGGGCATCTCAACACCAAACTTAGAGTTTGGTTGTGGCCTCCCAACACCAAACTTAGAGTTTGACTGTGGGGGCTTTATTTGACTATGTACTGAGAGAAGCTCTGCATGCTTACGCTCCCTTATTACAGAGGGATGGCCGTGTGCCTTAAACACAAGGTAGTCCCCATTCAATTGAAGGACTAATTCTCCTCTGCTAACATCAATCACAGCTTTTGCTGTGGCTAGGAAGGGTCTTCCAAGGATGATGCATTCATCTTCTTCCTTTCTAGTGTCTAAGATTATGAAATCAGCAGGGATGTAAAGGCCTTCAACCTTTACTAACACGTCCTTTACTAATCCATAAGGTTGTCTTACTGACTTGTCTGCCAATTGTAATGAGAATAAGGCAGGCTGTACCTCAATGATCCCTAGTTTCTCCATTACAGAGAGTGGCATAAGATTTATCCCTGACCCCAGATCACACAGAGCCTTGTTAAAGGTCATGGTGCCTATAGTACAGGGTTTTTCAAAGGTCATGGTGCCTATGGTACAAGGTATTAAGAACTTGCCAGGATCTTGTTTCTTTTGAGGTAGAGTTTGCTGAACCCATGTATCTAGTTCACTAATGAGCAAGGGATGTTCACCTTCCCAAGTCTCATTACCAAACAACTTGGCATTCAGCTTCATGATAGCTCCTAGATATTGAGCAACTTGCTCTCCAATTACATTTTCATCCTCTTCTGAGGAGGAATAGCCTTCAGAGCTCATGAATGGCAGAAGGAGATTTAGTGGAATCTCTATGGTCTCTATATGAGCCTCAGATTCCTTTAGGTCCTCAATAGGGAACTCCTTCTTGCCTGAGAGACATCCCAGGAGGTCTTCCTCACTAGGATTTTCGTCCTTCTCCTCCCTTGTGCATTCGGCCATATTGATTACTTCAATGGCCTTGCACTCTCCTCTTGGATTTTCTTCTGTATTGCTTGGGAGAGTACTTTGGATTCTCTTCTGTATTGCTTGGGAGAATACTAGGAGGAGTTTCAATGATTTTCTTACTCAGCTGGCCCACTTGTGCCTCCAAATTTTTGATGGAGGACCTTGTTTCACTCATGAAACTTAAGGTGGCCTTAGACAGATCAGAGAATATATTTGCTAAGTTAGAGGGGCTCTGTTCAGAATTCTCTGTCTGTTGCTGAGAAGCTGATGGAAAAGGCTTGCTATTGCTGAGCCTGTTTCTTCCACCATTATTAAAGCTTTGTTGAGGCTTTTGTTGATCCTTCCATGAGAAATTTGGATGATTTCTCCATGATGAGTTATAGGTGTTTCTATAAGGTTCACCCATGTAATTAACCTCTGCCATTGCAGGGTTCTCAGGATCATAAGCTTCTTCAGAAGCTGCCTCTTTAGTACTGTTGGATGCATTTTGCCATCCATTCAGATTTTGAGAGATCATGTTGACTTGCTGAGTCAACACTTTGTTCTGAGCCAATATGCCATTCAGAGTATCAATTTCAAGAACTCCCTTCTTCTGAGGCGTCCCATTATTCACGGAATTCCTCTCAGAAGTGTACATGAACTGGTTATTTGCAACCATGTCAATAAGTTCTTAATTTATCCAAGAAGGCCGTGACCAGCTTTTCCCAAGAGTCCAGGCTATCTTTAGGTTGTGAATCCAACCATGTTCTAGCTCTGTCTCTTACAGCAAAAGGGAAAAGCATGAGCCTGTAGACTTCAGGATCTACTCCATTCGTCTTTACAGTCTCACAAATCTGCAAGAACTCAGTTAAAAATTGATAAGGATCTTCATATGGAAGTCCATAAAACTTGCAGTTTTGTTGCATTAAAGCAACTAGCTGAGGTTTTAGCTCAAAATTGTTTGCTCCAATGGCAGGAATAGAGATGCTTCTTCCATCAAATTTGGATGTGGGTTTAGTAAAGTCACCCAGCATCCTCCTTGCATTATTATTATTTTCGGCTGCCATCTCCTTCTCTTGTTCAAAAATCTCTGAAAGGTTGTTTCTGGATTGTTGTAATTTAGCTTCTCTCAGTTTCCTCTTCAGAGTCCTTTCAGAAGTAGTGATTTGAGATGAAGAGAAGTGTTAGTAAATAAATAAATAAATAGAAGAAGAGAAGAGAGAGAGAATTTCGAAAATAATTTTGAAAAAGTAGTTAGTGATTTTCGAAAATTAAAGATAAGATATAATTAAAATTAAAATTTAAAAGAAATTTTGAAAAAGAGAGAGGTATTTTCGAAAATTAGAGAGGGATAGTTAGTTAGTTGGTTTTGAAAAAGATAAGAAACAAACAAAAAGTCAAGTAGTTAGTTGAAAAAGATATTAAAATTAAAATTGAAAAAATAAGAAGATAAGAAATTTAGATAAGTTATTTTTAAATCAAATTTTGAAAAAAATAAAATTTTGAAAAAGATAAGATAAAAAGATAAGATAAATAGATAAGATAAAAAGATGAGATTTTTAAGAAAAAGATATTTTGAAAAGATTTAATTTTTAAAATTAAAATTAATTACTTAACTAACAAGAAACTAAAAGATAGGATTCTAAAATTTTAAAGATTGAACCTTTCTTAACAAGAAAGTAACAAACTTCAAATTTTTGAATCAATCACATTAATTGTTTGTGTAATTTTCGAAAATTTGAAATAAAATTAAGAAAACGATTTTGAAAAATATTTTAAAAAATTTTCGAAAATTAATAAGAAAAAAGAAGGAAAAGAATTAATTTTTGAAAAAGTTTTGAAAAGATAAGGTTTTTAAAATTGAAAATTTGACTTGACTTGTAAGAAACAACTAATTTTTAAAAATTTTTGACCAAGTCAACCCAAAATTTCGAAAATTTGGAGGGAAATAAGGAAAATATATTTTTTTATTTTTGAATTTTTTAAGATGAGAAAGAAAAACATAAAAATGACCCAAAATATGAAAATTTTGGATCAAAACACAAGATGCATGCAAGAACACTATAAATGTCAAGATGAACACCAAGAACACTTTAAAGATCATGATGAACATCAAGAACATAATTTTGAAAAATTTTTGATGCAAAAAAAATATGCAGGACACCAAACTTAGAAAATTTTCATGTTTAGACACTATGAATGCAAGAATGCACATGAAAAACAAGAAAAGACACAAAACAAGAAAATATCAAGATCAAACAAGAAGACTTGTCAAGAACAACTTGAAGATCATGAAGAACACTATGAATGCATGAAATTTTCGAAAAAATGCAAGAAAAATTTTTAAAGCATGCAATTGACACCAAACTTAAAAATTGACTCAAGACTCAAACAAGAAATATAAAATATTTTTGATTTTTTTATGATTTTGTGATTTTTTTGAATTTTTATTAAATTTTTTTCGAAAATATTTTTTGGAAAAAACGAAAAAGAAAAGAAAAATTTTGAAAAAGATTTTTGAAAAGTTTTGAAAAGAAAATTACCTAATCTGAGCAACAAGATGAACCGTCAGTTGTTCAAACTCAACAATCCCCGGCAACGGCGCCAAAAACTTGGTGGACGAAATTGTGATCATCAATGTTGTATTCTTTGTTGTTGTATGGAATAATTATAATAGCTCTTTACTATGTGTGGTCACAACTCCGTTCAACTAACCAGCAAGTGTACTGGGTCGTCCAAGTAATAAACCTTACGTGAGTAAGGGTCGATCCCACAGAGATTGTTGGTATGAAGCAAGCTATGGTCATCTTGTAAATCTCAGTCAGGCAGATAATAATTGATTATAGAATTCCAGATAAGCGTATGGAGATACTGTGCCCTTTCTTTTTCTACTTTCCTACTTCTTCCTTCAATCCTTCTTACTCCTTTCCATGGCAAGCTGTACGTAGGGCATCACCGTTGTCAATGGCTACATCCCATCCTCTCAGTGAAAAAGGTCCAAATGCTCTGTCACAGCACGGCTAATCATCTGTCGGTTCTCAATCAGGTTGGAATAGAATCCCTTGATTCTTTTGCGTCTGTCACTAACGCCCAGCCTTCAGGAGTTTGAAGCTAGTCACAGTCATTCAATCCTGGAATCCTACTCGAAATACCACAGACAAGGTTAGACTTTCTGGATTCCCATGAATGCCGCCATCAATCTAGCTTATACCACGAAGATTCTGTTTAAGGAATCCAAGAGATATGCGCCCGGTCTAAGGTAGAACGGAAGTGGTTGACAGTCACGCACGTTCATATGTGAGAATAATGATGAGTGTCACAGATCATCACATTCATCAAGTTGAAGTGCAACGAATATCTTAGAATAGGAATAAAGAGAATTGAATAGAAACAGTAGTAATTGTATTAAAACTTGAGGTACAGCAGAACTCCACACCCTTAATCTATGGTGTGTAGAAACTCCACCGTTGAAAATACATAAGTGAAAGGTCCAGGCATGGCCGAGTGGCCAGCCCCCATGATCTGAGAACTAAACGTCCCAAGATTACTAATACAATAGTAAACTATCCTATTTATACTAGACTAGCTACTAGGGTTTACATGAGTAAGTAATTGATGCATAAATCCACTTTCGGGGCCCACTTGGTGTATGTTTGGGCTGGGCTTGATCTATCCACGAGCTGAGACTTCTCTTGGAGTTGAACGCCAAGTTGTAACGTGTTTTGGGCGTTCAACTCCGGGTCGTGACGTATTTCTGGCCTTTTACTCCAGATAGCAGCATGGAACTGGCGTTGAGCGCCAGTTTACATCGTCAATTCTCAAATAAAGTATGGACTATTATATATTTCTGGAAATCTCTGGATGTCTACTTTCCAACGCCATTGAGAACGCGCCATTTGGAGTTCTGTAGCTCCAGAAAATTCATTTCGAATGCAGGGAGGTCAGATTCCAACAGCATCAGCAGTCCTTTGTCAGCTTCCTATCAGAGTTTTGCTCAAGTCCCTCAATTTCAGCCAGAAATTACCTGAAATCACAGAAAAACACACAAACTCATAGTAAAGTCCAGAAATGTGAATTTAACATAAAAACTAATGAAAACATCCCTAAAAGTAGCTTGAACTTACTAAAAACTACCTAAAAATAATGCCAAAAAGCGTATAAATTATCCGCTCATCACAACACCAAACTTAAATTGTTGCTTGTCCCCAAGCAACTGAAAATCAAATAAGATAAAAAGAAGAGAATATGCAATGAATTCCAAAAACATCTATGAAGATTAGTATTAATTAGATGAGCGGGGCTTGTAGCTTTTTGCCTCTGAACAGTTTTGGCATCTCACTATATCCTTTGAAATTCAGAATGATTGGCTTCTATAGGAACTCAGAATCCAGATAGTGTTATTGATTCTCCTAGTTAAGTATGATGATTCTTGAACGCAGCTACTTTATGAGTCTTGGTCGTGGCCCAAAGCACTCTGTCTTCCAGTATTACCACCGGATACATACATGCCACAGACACATAACTGGGTGAACCTTTTCAGATTGTGACTCAGCTTTGCTAGAGTCCCCAATTAGAGGTGTCCAGGGTTCTTAAGCACACTCTTTTTGACTTGGATCATGACTTTTTTTTTATATTCACTGCTTTTTCTTGCTTCAAGAATCATTCTTATGGTTTTTCAGATCCTCAGTAACATGTCTCCTTTTTCATCATTCTTTCAAGAGCCAA
>NC_029773.3:69629331-69630190 GCF_000817695.3 Arachis duranensis | reverse complement strand
TTTTTTTATTTAAGAAAGGTGATGGATTCATAGGACATTCATAACTTTAAGGCATAGACACTAAGACACTAATGATCATAAGACACAAACATGGATAAACATAAAGCATAATTTTCGAAAAACAGAATAATAAAGAACAAGGAGATTAAAGAACGGGTCCACCTTAGTGATGGCGGCTTGTTCTTCCTCTTGAAGATCTTATGGAGTGCTTGAGCTCCTCAATGTCTCTTCCTTGCCTTTGTTGCTCCTCTCTCATGATTCTTTGATCTTCTCTATCTTCATGGAGGAGAATGGAATGTTCTTGGTGCTCCACCCTTAGTTGTCTCATGTTGGAACTCAATTCTCCTAGGGAGGTGTTGATTTGCTCCCAATAGTTTTGTGGAGGAAAGTGCATCCCTTGAGGTATCTCAGGGATTTCATGATGAGGAATCTCCTCATGTCCATGAGTGGGATCTCTTGTTTGCTCCATCCTCTTCTTAGTGATGGGCTTGTCCTCATCAATGGGGATGTCTCCCTCTATGTCAACTCCAACTGAATAACAGAGGTGACAAATGAGATGAGGAAAAGCTAACCTTGCCAAGGTAGAGGACTTGTCCGCCACCTTATAAAGTTCTTGGGATATAACCTCATGAACTTCTACTTCCTCTCCAATCATGATGCTATGAATCATGATAGCCCGGTCTATAGTGACTTTGGACCGGTTGCTAGTGGGAATGATTGAGCGTTGGATAAACTCCAACCATCCCCTAGCCACGGGCTTGAGGTCATGCCTTCTCAATTGAACCGGCTTCCCTCTTGAATCTCTCTTTCATTGAGCGCCCTCTTCACAAATGTCTATGAGGACTTGGTCCAACCTTTG
>NC_029773.3:69628844-69629186 GCF_000817695.3 Arachis duranensis | reverse complement strand
CATTGTAAGCCAATTCTTTGGGTCCGGGTTCACACTTTGATCATGGTTCTTAGTGATCCATGCATTGGCATAGAACTCTTAAACCATTAAGATTCTAACTTGTTGAATGGGATTGGTAAGAACTTCCCAACCTCTTCTTCGGATCTCATGTCGGATCTCTGGATATTCACTCTTTTTGAGTTTGAAAGGGACCTCGGAGATCACCTTCTTCATGGCCACAACTTCATAGAAGTGGTCTTGATGCACCTTTGAGATGAATCTCTCCATCTCCCATGACTCGGAGGTGGAAGCTTTTGCCTTCCCTTTCCTCTTTCTAGAGGTTTCTCCAGCCTTAGATGCCAT